>NC_048308.1:7057388-7082800 GCF_013100865.1 Trachemys scripta elegans | reverse complement strand
CGGGGGTGGGAAAGGGGCGGGGCTGGGGCCCCGTGGAGTGTCCTTTTTTTTATTTTTAAATATGGTAACCCTATAAAATCATCACTGGATAATAGTCTCCTGCTGCTAAATAAAACCAAGAGTGATTTATTTGGAGTCATTTTAGTTTCACAGTATATGCACATCATGTATTTAGGTGAGCACTAGCATTAGTTAAGTACATATTTTGGGGTATGCACTCTTTTGGAAATGCTGCTGTTTTAAACCTTAAAGGCTCTGATACGTTCCATATGAGAAAAAAAAATCAATTTTTAACAGAGCTAAAGATCACTGGATTAATGTTTATGCACTAAAAATAATAAATTCATACATGCTTTATTTGTATTAAATGCATTATTGGAAGTGGGCTGGTGGTGTACTTGGGGTGCATGGAAAGTGGGACGGGGGGGGGGTCTTTCAAAAAATAGCTGCAGGTAGTCTTCAAAGCTTTTATTTAAGTTCCTACGCAGAGCAATATTTTACATCAGTGTTACTTTTTTGAAATCTAACATTCCTGGTTATAATATTAAGAACCCCAAACTAATGCATCATGACCAACATTATTCTAATAAAGACACTTAGAACATAGGTGGTACTTCGGCGGTAAAAAAGTTTGGAACTGATGTTCCTACAAAGTTTCACAGATTGTAACTCCATGCATACTTCTACCTGCACAGTTCAATGGCTTTGTGACAGTAGTCCAATGAGATACAATATTAAACATCAAGGAAGACTCGATACCTCAAGTAGAGATTTTACAATAAAAGCAACCAGTGCAGGACGACAATATCTTAATAGAAGTTACTGCATAATTTCTCTATCCTTCCAAGTTAAATTATAAGGGCACATACCACTGTGGTTTCCTTACGCTAGACTTCTCATGTAACTAAGGTCAAAAAGTGGGACAACCAACTGAAGCGGCATTTAATGAACAGTATTTTTTCTACTAGATTTCAGAGTTGATTAAGCATTTGATCTCTACCTAAAAAGCCACAAGAGGAAAGGTTCCCAAGATGCAATGAGAAGGGCACAACTCTGCTCACATGATTGTCCAAAGGTGATCAATGGGACAACTCATGCAAGTAAAGTGAGCAGTATTAGGCCTAAATTGTGCTCCCAGAAGCACGAGCCTTCTAGCTCCATGCTACTTAGTCCCCTAAAGCTTCCCACCTATCCGTACAAGCTTGAAAGTTGTATATTTCGTTAGAAAATCTAGTCTGGTCAAAAGGCAGTCTGAAACAAATAGGAGAAATCAGATGGAGCATAGTGCCTTAGAGTGGAAGAGAAAAACAAAGCAATGTCCCATCAATATTATGCTCTTGGAAGACGCATTTCTGGTAATCCCATAAGGATACATACTCAGCAAAAGCATCTGACTATGTAATAAACAAGAGAGTGAAGCTGCTGGGAGAGTCAACTAACCACCAAAAAGTCCTGTTGTCAGGGGTAACTGGATAAGTGTGGAATTCTCATTAACTCACAGTGGGCTCTTGTAGTAAGCTAAAAGCTTAATAGCAGCAAAACAGGACAGTGGGGAAGAGTCTCTTGCTGTAGCAGAAATACCCATAGGAAGCCAGTTTTAAAAGAGATGGGGGGGATGAACATATTTCCAAAGGGTTCCATTATAAAAATATTTGTTAAGAGGTAACCAGAAAGCCTCTTACCTATGTCCATCATCACAATGAAGTGACATTATTGAAATCTTGATTTCTTGTTAGCATAAATGGTCACATCAGACCACATTGTACACGGACATCCCAAGTAATGCCACTGCAGCCTGCGCTTGACAGAGTTTTCCCTTAGGGTGGCAGATTCCATCTGCTTATACTTTCTAATCCCATCCCTGAAAGTTTATCCCACCTTTCAATTTGGTCTGAAATAGCAGCAGATAAATAAATAAAATAAAAAACAAAACGGTCATTTTTACGATTCTTCACCAAATCCTCATATTTGGGGAGCACTGAAACCAATTCCTCCTTTGACTCTATCCTTCCTTAAAATCTTGGGGAGGAAGCTCCTTCTTCAGATCACTGGAAGTGAGAGTTTAAAGTCACAGAAGTACACTGTATTTTGATGAATAATCTGTTTTCTGACAGGCTTACTCTGATTTACATCAGAGAGGCATTTAGCACCATGTTTTTCAACTTATCACCACCTGAGGGTCAATCATGTAGTAATTTCACCAGTGGAGACTGAATACTATGTACTGAAGGTTACTGAAAGCCCAGCCTGGGACCTAACATCTGTAATAAATAATCAATGCATTTTTTTGTTTCTCCCCAACTGCCAAAGTATCTCATAACCCACTAACCTGAATCCTGAAAACTGTATTGGGGCTGTGACCTCCATTATACAATATAAAATCCTGGTTTACTGCAACACACACACACACACACACAAGTGTGGAGTTTAAAGCAAGATTAAAATTAAGTTGGTGTGGTTATATTGGATTGCTGCTATTCTCTAGTTATGTTTGGAAATCAGTTGTATTTTTAGTTAATATCAAAGGCACTTAAAGATTGCCTATCCATGTGCTCTTGACATTTAAATCCAAATAAAAAATACTCAACACACATTTAATACCAGAATTATTTCTGTCACTTCTGTACTGTACTTTTATATAGTTTTGATTTTTGAGTTACTAGCTTTTATGGATCAAGGTTCAGATACAATCTTCTCAACCATACACTAGAGGGGATTTTTTGGGTTTGTTTTGGTAATATTTCCTAGCATAGACATTTCCCTTAGAGAGGAAGGAACTTTCCTGTGTTTAACATCAGTAGTTTTCAATGTTGTGCTGTTTACAAGCATTTCAGTCACTGCCACTCCATCCTCCCAAAAGCCCCTGTATTCCATTTCTTTAACCCTGCAAAATCCAAAGGCGTGTAAGCGAACAGATATTTGAGGAGGATCACAAGTTTGACACAGAAACTGGTTTGATGAAAACTAGTTATTAGGCAATCATTTATTAGTTTCAAAAGCACATCTATCTGGACTTTGTTAGTACAAGTCTAGCTCTGCCCTAGGCAGGTAGGACACAGAATCAGGGAAACCACAATGTGTTCCATCAAAACAAGCAATTTGAGAATCACTGGAGAAATCTGAGTAACTCAGTAATGCTGTTATATTTAAGGATCCAAAAAAAGTTTTTATTGAAACCCTAATATTTAGGAGATTACTATTCTGTAACACTTGGTCTAAAATTCAGTAGAGTCAGCACAAGAACTGTCTGAAATGGTTTGACTCTATTATATTATGTTTTGAGCTACCATCCCGAATTTCCTTTAATTCAGAGATGAGGTAGACTGGTTTTAGCACACTTACCAGTGGACAGGTGTTCCCATTCAAAAGCCATCTCAACTGCCCCCCTTGTTCGCAGATTCATATATGCCAAGATCTGAATCGACATGGAACCTGCTCTCACCCCTGGAAGCTGTTCTTACTGGTTAAGATTGAGGAACAGTAACAACATTATAGTATTTAGCAGTTAGTGCTCAAAAATGTTTACAAGCCTTCTCTAGTTTAGCTCACAACACCCCTATGAAATAGATGTTGTTATTCCCATTTAATGGTAGTGTAAGATCACATGCTTCACCAAATGCCACAGAGGATATTAGAACCAGGATTAGAATTTTATTCCCAGTCTGTTTTTTTCAATTATTAGGCCACTCTGTGCCCTGTTTGCACAGCATCTCCTCTGCACTGCCTGGCTAGAGTGTAAGTCTCACAAGGAAGGGACAATTTTTATGCAGCATTTCATATAGCAACGAGCCCACAGACTCTCAAACAAATGATTGCAGCATATCGCTTTCATTTGAAAGACTGGTCTCTTCACAAAGCTCAAGTACAATGTAGATAGCAGAATCAACATTTCAGCCATGAAATGCCACGTAGATGTACATATAAGTAGTCATTCCTTGAGATATACCAGTTCATTACTGCCTTGCACAGAACTGAAGTGCCTGTAATTGACTGTTCTTTTAAGCAGACACCCAGTACTGTACACCTGAACTGATGTTAAAAATCTGACATATCAATTAGCAAATGAAATACTCAAAAAAGGGTACTGTCAGGTCAAATTATGCTCCAAACTGGGGTTTTGTAAAAATAATCTTTTACAAAAACCAAGACTAGTAGAAATGTAAATTTTTTTATTCCCATAGAAAATATTTTTAAAAATTCCCCTGCTGTATGCATGAAACAAACATGCTATAGTATGAGAAATTTAAGTTGATAACATAATACTTAGAGGGAAAAGTGTGAAACTGACCTATTTTCATTGTATAAGAGAAATGTAGAAAGTATTAAAAACTAATTAAAAAGGGTAAATTAGATTTAATTAGTTTAAATAATCCAAGGTATTATTTGTAACACCAGCAACCACACATCACTGAACAAAACCACTAACCCAGGAACCTATCCTTGTAACAAACCCCGATGCCAACTCTGTCCACATATCTATTCAAGTGACATCATCATAGGACCTAATCACATCAGCCATACCATCAGGGGCTCGTTCACCTGCACATCTACCAATGTGATATATGCCATCATGTGCCAGCAATGCCCCTCTGCCATGTACATTGGCCAAACCGGACAGTCTCTACGCAAAAGAATTAATGGACACAAATCTGACATCAGGAATCAAAATACTCAAAAACCAGTGGGAGAGCACTTTAACCTGTCTGGTCATTCAGTGACAGACCTGCGGGTGGCTATATTACAACAGAAAAACTTCAAAAACAGACTCCAAAGAGAGACTGCTGAGCTAGAATTGATATGCAAACTAGACACAATCAACTCCGGTTTGAATAAGGACTGGGAATGGCTGAGCCATTACAAACATTGACTATCTCCCCTTGTAAGTATTCTCACACTTATTATCAAACTGTCTGTACTGGGCTAGCTTGATTATCACTTCAAAAGTTTTTTTTCTCTTAATTAATTGGCCTCTCAGAGTTGGTAAGACAACTCCCACCTGTTTATGCTCTCTGTATGTGTGTATATATATCTCCTCAATATATGTTCCATTCTATATGCATCCGAAGAAGTGGGCTGTAGTCCACGAAAGCTTATGCTCTAATAAATTTGTTAGTCTCTAAGGTGCCACAAGTACTCCTGTTCTTCTTTTTGCGGATACAGACTAACACGGCTGTTACTCTGAAACCTACAGGTAAGTAAATATTTAGTCAACTCTCATTAAATATTTAAAACAAGAAGAAGAGGCAAGCAACTGTCTTTACAGGAATTTATGTCATAAATGCCTTGTTTGTGCTAACGATTCCCTTTATGATCGTGATAGATGATCATGATTCAGGATTACAAGTCGTTTACATCAATGCTGTCCTTGACCAATCCAGCACAAATGAATAAAGTGGAAAGTAAATATTGTCTTCTATATGGTATTAGCATAAAGAAAACAGATTTGGAATTGTTGCACTTCAGTCTTCTAACACCATTATTCAGGGCTGGTCCATACTAACACTGTAAATCGATCTAAGTTATGCTAGTTCCAGGGTGGATAAAAATCAATGATTTAAAAATAAATAAAAAGAAAAAAAAACGAATTTTTTTTTTATTTAAACTGGATTTTTTTGATAAAAAGTTTTTTCCTCAAAAAGCATCTCTAAAGATAGTTTTAATTAAGATACATTATAGCTCAAAGATCTCATCATAGAATAGGGATTGTAAATTCTAATTCTATAGTATGAGACAATATATTCATGTAATGTTTAAGAAAAGTTTTGTAAATGAGTTCCAATAGTTCATGGATTAGGAACCCAATTTTATGCGGTTCCAGGGGCTTCTGTATAGATTATTTAGGTTAATCTTTCTATCTACCCAATGGGACTCAGTGCTCAGTCTAGAAGATACCATCAGAGATGCTTAGTTTTGCAGTTCTCAAACTGTGGATTTGTGTCTCCAGAGATAACATGCTTGTTACCAGCAAAAATGTTTTTAAATAAATAATATATAGAGGTGAGAAATAACAGACCTCAACCCTACTGTCCCTCTGCAAATTTGTAATCCCTTACCCCTCTCTAAAAGTGCAAAGTTTCAAAAAGTTCAATGAATAGAAGATTGTTGGGGACGGAATAGATCTCGACAAGGAGAAGAAATCTGGATATAAATGTGAGAAGGGAGGGACAGGAGTAGAAACCAAAGTTAAACTGTTTGAGTAGCATATTCCAGAAGTCTTGAGGTTTTTCTGAGCGTAACCTTCATTGATTTGAGATCTACCATACCAATCTCTCACTGGAAGGGAAACCCTATAATGGCAGCAAGCCGTAAAAGAGAGCCAGTTCGGGAATAAGAACCATTCAACAAATATATGTTTGCTGATGACGTTTTTAAAAAAAAAAAGTCATACCAGTGAACTGGTGGAAGTCACTTAAGCACTTGAGACTGTTGAAGTAATAATCTCACTTTAACAGCAGCAGCTTCTTCTGCCAGGGTAGAAAGAATATTTTCTTCCTTTGAACAAATTCATTCCAAATTGAGAAATTGTTTGGGACCTGAAAAAGCAGGAAAGCTTGTTTTTCTCTTCCAGATTATGAACAAACAGGAAAATGAATGTGAAGATGACTGAGTTAGCTGCAGAATCCAAAATTTTAAGTTTCTCATGTTGATGTGGCTGACAGTCGATTTTTAAAAAATATTTCATTTAACTATTTTAGTTAAAAACAATTTAACAAAAGCAAACCTGATTTTAAAAAAACTTGAATGTTTAACTAAATTAAAAAATTCATATGCTTGTTTTGTTAAAATATTATAGGTTTGCTGTTGAAGAAAAAAATCCAGAATACATAATATTGTTGTTTTAGTTAAATAAAAATTTAAATGTCTGTCGGGTGATGCTCTCCTCCTAATACAGCATGGGAAGAAAATCCTCCAAATATTAATGATTAACTTGTTGAATTGGAGATCGTTCACCTCCCAATGACTTCATAAATACCTGCTTCAACTACTAAACAATCATTCATTTTCTGATATAGCTGTAAAAGTAATCTGAAAAGTTTTCAAAACAAATCACTTAAATATATAGTGTATACCTTCTAAAAATGAAACCATCTATCTCTGAGTTGTGAAGAATATGTATTAAGGTTATAACAACCAACAAGAATGCACTTATGCAGAAATCCATGATTAAATCAAGTCTTCCTGACTAAGGATTTAAATCAAATCCATCCTGGCTAGTTCAATTACATAAATTACATAACTGAAGTCCATGTAACTTAGTGCGGTGTAGACACCACTGTAAGTCGACCTATATTGACGGGAGTCCCTCTCCTGTCAATGTAACTTTCGCCTCTCTGGGAAGTGGAGTATAGACATCAACAGGAGAGTGCTCTCCCATCAACTTAGCATGTCTTCAGCAGACCCACTAAATTGACACCACTGTATTGATCCCAGCAATGACGATTTAGCCGGTAATGTAGACATAGCCTCATTTATCAGCCAAGCAAGGTAGTCAATCCATTTACAGAAATATCTACAATTACAATCCAGTCTGCACCTCTTAGTCTCTCCTGCAGCTTTAACTACCGATATGGGAAAATTTAAGAGAACATCAGACAGTGTGCTTTCTGAATACAGTAAATCTCCAAAATTTCAGAATACTAGTCACACAACTTCCCAATCTTCTGGTGAAGGGGAAAAAAAAATAGGCCTTTCTCACAGTAACAGATGCTTAAGGAGCAGGACATATTAAATATTTCCAAGGTTTTATTAAACAAACCCCCCACATGCAACATTTATGCATATTTGCAGTAAGGATCTAAAATCTGGGCTTTAAATTATAAAGAACAGGGATGGTCCTAAACACTTGTTGAATCTGTACGTCTCCCTTCCACCACCCAAACATACATGACCCAAAAAGGAAGCAGGGCACAGATGCTGACTTTCCAAAGTTCCAGGGGGTGCTTGACCCCTGGTTCTGCCCCAGACCCTGCCCCACCCCATCCTCCAAGGCCCCACCTCCACCCCACCTTTTATTGCCCCTGGTCCACCCAGCCCCACCTCTTCCTGCCCAGTTCTGCCCCCTCCCCCAAGTGCACTGCATCCTCACTCCTCCCACAGCCTCCTGCATGTCGCCAAACAACAAATTGCAGTGGGGGAGGGGGGAGGTGCTGATCTGCGGGGCCTGCTGGTAGGTGGGAAGTGCTGGGGGGGGGGGGGGGAGACAGAGAAGGGGAGGTGATAGGAGGGCTGCTAGTGGTTGCTCAGCACCCACCATTTTTTCCCCATGGGTGCTCCAGCCCCAGAGCACCCACAGAGTCAGTGCTTAAGAAGCAGGGCTTGACTATATCTATTTTAATTCTTGCAAGTGGCCCCATAGGACCTCAGGTCCCACCCTTGGAAAAATGGTAAAATCTAGCCTAACCTCCCCCTTAAATTGCATAATTTGGCTGGTTAGTTTGCCCCACATCTCACCCTCCCCTTTACAGTAACACAACACTTGGGCACTGCCGTTTCCTCTTTCAACATCTATACCAGTAAGGTTTCAGGGAGAAAGCAAGCACATTTACAAATCTGCAACCGGTAAAGAGAACCCAGCCATGTTCTTCAGGGGATGTCCAACTCAGGTAAGGATGATACCATCTCAAACTCCCACATCATCTTGCCCAGTTTTCTGAAGTGTTTTCTCTTGCCTACCCACAGTAGTTTGGGAAAAATAAAGATCTCCCCACACATTAGGGTGGGAGTGGCAGCCTAAGACACAATCCACAATTCCCAGGGGACTCAAAAGAAGCAGCATCAGCCATTAAAGCAAGTGTTGTATTCATAAACATATGGCAGAAAGACAACCCCACCCCAAATTCTGAATTTCATACAGGCCCAAGGGACACAGGTTCTCTGAATTAAACTGAGGGAGCAACCTCCTATACATGGACAAAGGTCATCCCCACCTGGATTCCAAACAGGGTATGGCAATGGTTCTCAAACTTTTGTACTGGTGACCCCTTTCGCATAGCAAGCCTCTGAGTACGTCCCCGCTCTTATAAATTTAAAAAAAACACTTTTTTATATATATTTAACACCATTATAAATGCTGAAGACAAAGCGGGGTTTGGGGTGGGGGCTGACTGTTCGTGACCCCCCACGTAATAACCTCATGACCCCCTCCGGGGTCCCAACCCCCAGTCTGAGAACCCCTGGGGTATGGTCTCCAAGGGCCCCATTCCAAAGCACAGGGACAGCCCCCAACCCATGAGTCATGCCAGGGCAGGGATTTCCAGCCCATGACTTCTCCAAAGGTGGCCTGTGTTATACAGGAGATCAGACTAATGGATCACAATGGTCCCTGCTGGCGCGGGACTCTACGAAGCTATGAATCCTCTGAAGCACACCCTTCCTCACAGCCCCGCCTTCACCTCCACCTGGCTGGGCAGGGCGCCCCACCTCACTCCCACACACAAGGCTGCCCCAATCCTCTCTCCAGCCAGGGACTCCCCCATGGGGAGCACAGCTGGGCCCCTCCCCCGGGCACTCTGAGGAGAAGGGGGGACCCGGGAGACCCCCCCTCTTGCGGGCAGCCCATGAGGGGCGGTGGCGGGCTCAGGAACTCTGTCTGAGAGGGAGCGGGAGACAGAGACCCCCGCACTGGAGAGGGGGCCTGGGCCAGAGCCGGCAAGGGGGGTCCCCCTGACCCCGCGGGGAGAAGCCGCTGGGGCCGGAGCGCCCAGCCCCTGGGGAGTGACAGGGTCCCGGACCCCAGGGAAGCCCCGGCTCCCAGGGGCGAGGGGACAGTCCTGACCCGCCCCTTACCTGGGGCTGACACCCGGCTCCTGCCTGCCCACCGCGGCTCTGAGCGCCTCCCCGCCCCGCTGCGCTCCCTGGCATTGGGGTTCCGCTGCGCGCTCCCGCCGCGGGGCACTTCCGGCCGCGCGCGCGCGGCCCCCTCCCTTCTCGCTCACTCACTCCGCACAACCGCCCGCTGCGTGGAGGCGGGCCCGCTTCCGGGTCACGTGGCGCCCTCTGGTCAATCGCCACGCAGCCGCTGGAAAGGGCGGGGCCTGGCGGGGGCTCGAGGGAACCGCGGGGCGCAGCGGTAGGTGAGGTGGGGAGGCGCGGTGGCTCCAGGCACCAGCGCAGCAAGCCGCGGGGGCGGCCGGTTGCTGTGAGGGCGGCAGTCACGCGGCCTTCGGCGGGAGGGCCCGCGGGTTCGGGGCAATTCGGTGGCCGAAGCCGCGGGACCGGCAGATCAGCCGCAGAAACGCGCCCAAAAGCCGCCTGACTGCCCTGCTTGGGGCGGCAAAAACAGAGCGCCCCCTGGGGGGGAGGGGTGATGGGCGGTATTGATATGGGCGGGGGAAGGGTGGTGCTGGGAGGGGAGGGGAGGGGAGGGGAGGGGGGGTGTGGGGATGACAGGGGCGGGTTGGTGTTGGGAGGGGTGGGATGGCTGTGGGAGGAGTGGGGGAGGCTGGTGTTGGGATGAAGGGGAGGGGTTGTGGTGGGATGGCAGAGGTAGGTTGTTGTTGGGATAGGTGGGATGGCAGTGGGAGGAGTGGGGGAGGCTGGTGTTGGGATGAAGGGGAGGAGTGGGGGTGGGATAGCAGGGGGAGGGGGAAGGTTGTTGTTGGGATAGATGAGGGAGGGGGAGGGATGGTGCTGGGAGAGGTGAGGGAGGGGTGGTGTTGGGATGACGGGGGCGGGTTGGTGTTGGGAGGGGTGGGATGGCAGTGGGAGGGGCAGGGGAGGCTGGTGTTGGGATGAAGGGGAGGGGTGGTGGTGGTGGGATGGCAGGGGAAGGTTGTTGTTGGGATAGATGAGGGAGGGGAAGGGGTGGTGCTGGGAGAGGTGAGGGAGGGGTGGTGTTGGGATGGCAGGGGGAGGGATGGTGGGATGATAGGGGCAGGGCTGGTGTTGGGAGGGGGTTGGTATTGGTATGGGAGGATTGTATAGGGAGGTGGCTGAGGGAGGGCTGGTGTTGGGAAGGGAAGGAGTTGGCAAGAAGGAGGAGGGGAAGGGAATTTTTGGATCCAGCATGCTTGAGATTAAAACCCAGAGATACTTTTTACTTCACCATCTGAGATATCAAGGAGTGCGACATGAACTCTCCCTCAGACTGTCCCAGTTTAAAGACACTCTACAAATGAGGAAGAAAAATGTGCTGGGGTTGGGGGGCGGGCAGGGAAAGATGGCAGCAATACCACTGCTCAGCATAGCAGCCAGCTACCCATCAGGAATGGCGAGGGGGATCAAACAATAAGCTGTGAGGCCTTGTCTTGGGCGAATGCTGGATGCTGCTGACACACACCCAGAGTCTGTGTGTCTCTCATACATCGTAAGATGCCAATAAAATCTATTTTATTTGAATTGGGGTAGTAAGAGGATAGGGATGGATGATGAGATGGGAGGAGATAGTTTTGTTGTGAGGGGACAGAGTTGCTAAAGGTCCAAGGTTCTCTCTTTTTAGGAGTCCCATCCTCACCTAATGAATCAGATAAGCAGCCAAATAGCAGCTTGCAAAGTTTTTCAATGCAGTCTACAGCTGCCTACATATTTAATCTAAAGTAGTAGCCTATGGAGACAGTTTGCAGCATGTCACACTGGCTTAACCCGAGCATCGCCTGCCTTGTGGAGACTGCGGATGTGTCTGCACTCCAGCTGGGATCAAGTCTTCCAGCCTGGGTATAGTCGGGCTAGCGGCTAAAAATAGTAATGTGGATGTCGCAGCTTGGGTGGCAGCTTAGGCTCTCAAGCCCACCCGTAGTGCTGGTGACTAGCCCCACTCTCCATCAGAGTTGCAACATCCACACTGCTATTTTTACATGCTAGTGTGACCTTTAACCACATCTATCCTCTATTTATTGGACACAGGTGAAGGGGAAATGTAGACTTGTAAAGTAATCCAGGCATATCAAAGCATATTGTTTGCTATAATGATTTGAATCAGTATGTGTTGTGACCAGTATTATGCGCATGGTTACCATAGGCATTATAGGGTGTATTTTTGCCTCAGTACTTTGGGAAAGAATTTTACACATCAATTTAGAGAATAAGTTCCTTTGTATTATTATTTGCATTGCACCGACTGTATCCCAGATGCTTTACAGACAGTAAGATGACAAATTCCCTGCCTCAGAGGGGTTAAAATCATAGATAACATTCAAACAGATGGAGGTTTATTTATCTCCAACTGTTCTCTCTCATCATATGTTTAGATTGCGAGTTCCTTGTGGCAGGGACTGTATTTCTTATAGGTGCATACCCAGTCAGGTTCCCATTATGCTAGATAGTGTGCTTTTTGTGCTACAGCAATAATAATTAACAACAATAGCCTGTGTGAGTGAGCAGTAAACGTTTTTGTTTGTTTGTTTTACAAAGGAAGAGTAAGATATATAGACATCTTGGAATAACTGCTACATTTTATAAGTGTAAAACTAAAATCTGGGGAGAATGTCAACTGGCATGAAGGAACTTAGAAATCATGGTGATGAACATGATAGGTAAGTTAGATTTGCTAGTAGTGAAATGAGTTGCCAAAAGAAGTGGGTTTTAAGTAAGGATTTGAAGGAGAGATTGGGTGGCACATGGGTTCAGGGAGGATGTTCCAGGTAGAGGAGGCAGAATGAGAAGACACAATATATTGAGCCTGATTCTCCACAGCCTTACTCTCCCCACCCAGTGTTGTCATTTTCACTTGCAGAAAATGGGCATGAAATTTCAGCATCTGTGTGAGTGGAGAATTCTGATTTGGCAATGTTTTACACCCCTTTGGACAAGTGCAAATGACTACACAAGGAGACCGTAAGTGGAGAATCAAGTCCATTGGCTTCAATGGCCGTGCCACCCACTCATACCAATTCTCAATTTGGACCATTGTGTTTAATACAAAACTCCTTACATGCAGAGTTTAATGATAATGTTCCATACTGTTGAGAATGAATGCCTTTCTGTCTCATTCCAGTTTCTCTTCACTAGCTGGGATCATCTGGAATTATCCCTTATAGTGGAATAGTGGCAATACTGAATATTGGTTGGGTGGATCAGTGCTGCAAGGTCCCTCAGAAAACTTCCTTCCATATTTCCAACATCTTAAAAGACATTATTAGTTTTTGGTTTGTGGAACCTGGGATTTTGTAAGAATAGATCAGTTGAGAAATGAACAGTTCATATGATATTTTGAAGAGAGCATATTCATACCAAGACAACAAGGAGTCTGGTGTCACTATAAAGACTAACAGTCTTTAAGGTGCCACCAGACTCCTTGTTGTTTGTGTAGATACAGACTAACACGGCTACCCCCAATACTATTCATACCAAGGGCTTCCACCTAGGAAAGTTCAGAAACAACTGCCCTTCCAGGAGTTAAATTCTTGAGTGCCACATAAAGGTATTGGAGTTTTCCTGACATTCTTGGCTTGGATCTAAACTTCATTCTGAAGCTCCAGCAAAGGCAAAAATCCTATTGATGGCTGTAGGAGTTTGCCAACATAAGGGCTTCAGGATTCATCCCTGTTTGACTTTGAATCATAGATACTTGTTTTACTGATATGAATAAATTTTTGGCACTGTTTCCACTGCAGATTATACAAGTTAGGAAGAATGAGTTTGTAATCGTCCCTGCCTTGAGTATTATCAGTGTAGCTGTCAGCTAAGCAGGAACTGCAAAACGTTTATAATTGAGGAAGTTTGATTTGCAGAGCCTAGTTGTAGTTTGTGGCACCGGAAGTTAGAAAAACAGGGCAAGATTCTTTCCTCTGCTGAGATCTGCTCAGTGCAAGGGACAGCAGGCTGTGAGAGTCAGTTACAACTCCCTGATTCTCTGCCTTGCATAACTCCAGCCCCAACGCTGGTATAGGGTAGAAGGACCTAGGGGCTGCTCTGACCTATGCTAGCTGGCAACAATTCCTAAGGGACTACAGGACATCTGAGAAGTGAAGGAACACACTAGCTGTGATCCGTCTACATTCCCAGGATGTCTTCTACACTGGAGTTGGGATGTGGGTGAAGGTGAAGGGGTGTTGGCTACACCTGCACAGAGTTTCCTTCCACTCACTGAGGGTATTCACAATTGGCCATGAGTGGTCAATGTTCTGCAGTATCTGAGTGGCACAAAGGAGTGGATCAGGCCCATCACTTTTTAGTTATTAATTAGCAAAAGTCATAGCTTGATTCTGATCCTACATACAGGATAATTTAATTAATAGGACTATAAATCAAGGAAGTTACACTAGTATAGAACTGGTGAGATCAGAATGAGGCAGATTGCTAAAGAATACATTTGGGATGCCATTTATTTTTTAGCAGAATCACTTTTCAGACTAGAACTGTGCTGCATGTGGCTATGAAACTTTGATGCTCTTTGTTTTCAGAGTATTAGACCTTACATTTAAAAGCACACTTCCCATGTGCAGATTTTGTCATCGAGTTTATTCTCAGATATCCTGACAGAAGAGAGACTCATACAGACTTTTGTTCTTTCTTACTTTGTTGTTCCCTCAATGTAAAACAACACAAAGATCTGTTTGGTCTTTGTGCATGGAGAAGCATAACACCAACCATACTGTAAAGATGATTTTGGACCTTTAAAAGGTTGGGTCTGGCTCTGTCATGCTCTACTAACTTCAGGATTCAAAAAACCCAGGTGGAGTAAACTGAAATAGTAGCTACATGTGGGGAAACAACTCGTAGTATATGAAATATAACTGTTTTTGGCCTCCAAGGAGTTAATGGCAGTTTGATTTCCTCGGCCATTTCCTCTTTGCCACAGACAACGGAAGTCATCACAGTGAAACAGACTTTCAATGGAAAATCATCTTGCAGCTTCAGCTAAAGCGGAGATTTGTGACAGGATAAAACCCCAAGGTAATTTGTAAGAGGAAGATTCTTAATGACCTCTCCTAGTTTGTGAGGCAAGGGATTTCACATTCCAAGTGATTTAAGAGTCCTGCACCTGCAGGTCAGCATAGTAATCAGTAACATGACAAATTTAGGGCTGGATCTTGCAACCTCATATGAGCTGTCTTTACTCATACTTGCAGTTCCACTGAGCCTGGTCCTAATCCCCTTAATCAGGGCCTGATCTTGATCCCATTGAAGCCAAATAGCATTTAGCTATCAATTTCCATGAAAATGGGGCTTGCTTAGGAAAAACTCCTATAGAAGGCAGGGAGAATTTTTCCTCAGTAACAGTGGAGCAGACAATATTGAGAATGTGGCTTACTGAGTTAATTGGTACGACTCAGTTGAGTAAGGGATGTAGGATAGGGATTTGAACCAGTATGGAAAATGTTGCATGCTGGGAGAGGATCAAATCTCAATTGTCACTTATTCATAAGTCTCTATAATAAGGAACTAAAATTAAATTGTCCAGATCACATTATTGATATATGTATCAGTTAATAACATGAGTAACTGGATGTGATAGCAATCAGACATCGAATATGAGGTGATCAATATTTCAAAATGAAGCCTTGTCAATACAAAATACATTAAGAAATCTCAAAATATCTTTCTGTATATATAGTATTTAATTAAACTGATTTATTTTCTTACAAAGAGACCAGGTCAATATCCTCTTCTAGAAATAAAAACCATAGCTTGTTATCCATTAAAGAGAGACCTGCATATTTGGCTCTAATGTCATTATTTATGTTTAATGCAGGTTTCTCTTTTTAATTTTATAGACAGGTATTGCAAATATTGTGAGGCATGGAGGCCTTTTATCCAATTAAACCGAATAGGGCTTTTTTTCAAGCACTGTATTTTACACACGATAGATTTTTGGATCTAAATTGAGTAACGGTAGTTAGTTTCTCTCATTGTATTATTCATGTCTCATTATAATACCGTCACAGAGTTACTCTGACCGTGCCTGAAAGCGTATGTGATGTTTACAACTCTTTCTAAAAGTCAAAAGGAAGCAGGGGGATCAGGTGGATGAGGCTTTCTTCAGGCAACTAACAAAAGTTACTAGATCACAGGCCCTGGTTCTCATGGGGGACTTCAATCACCCCGATATCCGCTGGGAGAGCAATACAGCGGTGCACAGACAATCCAGGAAGTTTTTGGAAAGTGTAGGGGGCAATTTCCTGGTGCAAATGCTGGAGGAACCAACTAAGGGCAGAGGTCTTCTTGACCTGCTGCTCACAAACAGGGAAGAATTAGTAGGCAAAGCAAAAGTGGATGGGAACCTGGGAGGCAGTGACCATGAGATGGTCGAGTTCAGGATCCTGACACAAGGAAGAAGTGAGAGCAGCAGAATACGGACCCTGGACTTCAGAAAAGCAGACTTCGACTCCCTCAGGGAACTGATGGGCAGGATCCCCTGGGAGAATAACATGAGGGGGAAAGGAGTCCAGGAGAGCGGGCTGTATTTTAAAGAATCCTTTGCAAGAACAAACCATTCCAATGTGTAGAAAGAATAGTAAATATGGCAGGCGACCAGCTTAGCTTAACAGTAAAATCCTTGCTGATCTTAAACACAAAAAAGAAGCTTACAAGAAGTGGAAGCTTGGACAAATGACCAGGGAGAAGTATAAAAATATTGCTCAGGCATGCAGGAGTGAAATCAGGAAGGCAAAATCACACTTGGAGTTGCAGCTAGCAAGGGATATTAAGAGTAACAAGAAGGGTTTCTACAGGTATGTTAGCAACAAGAAGGTGGTCAAGGAAAGTGTGGGCCCCTTACTGAATGGGGGAGATAACCTAGTGACAGAGCATGTGGAAAAAGCTAATGTACTCAATACTTTTTTTGCTTCCGTTTTCACAAACATGGTCAGCTCCCAGACTACTGCACTGGGCAGCACAGTATGGGGAGGAGGTGACCAGCCCTCTGTGGAGAAAGAAGTGGTTTGGGACTATTCAGAAAAGCTGGACGAGCACAAGTCCATGGGGCCAGATGCACTGCATCCGAGGGTGCTAAAGGAGTTGGCTAATGGCTCTGCATCACATCCGCCATTATCTTTGAAAACTCATGGCGTTCGGGGGAGGTGCCAGATGACTGGAAAAAGGCTAATGTAGTGCCCATCTTTTAAAAAGGGAAGGAGGAGTATCTGGGGAACTACAGGACACTCAGCCTCACCTCAGTCCCTGGAAAAATCATGGAGCAGGTCCTCAAGGAATCAATTTTGAAGCACTTAGAAGAGAGGAAAGTGATCAGGAACAGTCAGCATAGATTCACCAAGGGCAAGTCATGCCTGACTAACCTAATTGCCTTCTATGAGGAGATAACTGGCTCTGTGGATGAGGGGAAAGCAGTGGATGTGTTATTCCTTGACTTTAGCAAAGCTTTTGATACGGTCTCCCACAGTATTCTTGCCGGCAAGTTAAAGAAGTATGGGCTGGATGAATGGACTATAAGGCGAATAGAAAGCTGGCTAAATCATCGGGCTCAACGGGTAGTGATCAAAGGCTCCATGTCTAGTTGGTAGCTGGTATCAAGTGGAATGTCCCAAAGGTCAGTCCTGGGGCCGGTTTTGTTCAATATCTTCATTAATGATCTGGAGGATGGTGTGGACTGCACCCTCAGCAAGTTTGCAGATGACACTAAACTGGGAGGAGGGGTAGATACGCTGGAGGGTAGGGATAGGATACAGAGGGACCTAGACAAATTAGAGGATTAGGCCAAAAGAAATCTGATGAGGTTCAACAAGGACAAGTGCAGAGTCCTGCACTTAGGACGGAAGAATCCCATGCACTGCTACAGACTGGGGACCAAATGGCTAGGCAGCAGTTCTGCAGCAAAGGACCTAGGGGTTACAGTGGACAAGAAGCTGGATATGAGTTAACAGTGTGCCCTTGTTGCCGAGACGGCTAACGGCATTTTGGGCTGTATAAGTAGGGGCATTGCCAGCAGATTGAGGAACGTGATCGTTCCCCTCTATTCGACATTGGTGAGGCCTCATCTGGAGTACTGCATCCAGTTTTGGTCCCCACACTACAAGAAGGATGTGGAAAAATTGGAAAGAGTCCAGCGGAGGGCAACAAAAATGATTAGGGGGCTGGAGCACATGACTTATGAGGAGAGGCTGAGGGAACTGGGATTGTTTAGTCTGCAGAAGAGAAGAATGAAGGGGGATTTGATAGCCGCTTTCAACTATCTGAAAGGGGGTTCCAAAGAGGATGGATCAGTGGTAGCAGATGACAGAACAAAGAGTAATGATCTCAAGTTGCAGTGGGGGTGGTTTAGGTTGGATATTAGGAAAAACTTTTTCACTAGGAGGATGGTGAAGCACTGGAATGGGTTACCTAGGGAGGTGGTGGAATCTCCTTCCTTAGAGGTTTTTAAGGCCTGACTTGACAAAGCCCTGGCTGGGATGATTTAGTTGGGGATTGGTCCTGCTTTGAGCAGGGGGTTGGACTAGATGACCTCCTGAGGTCCCTTCCAACCCTGATATTCTATAGCTTTCACTGCACTTGCAACAATACCACTCTGCACTGTGATATTACACCTCTACCCCAATATAACGCGACCTGATATAACATAAATTTAGATATAACGCGGTAAAGCAGTGCTCCGGAGGGGCGGGGCTGCGCACTCCAGCGGATCAAAGCAAGTTCGATATAATGCGGTTTCACTATAATGCAGTAAGATTCTTTTGGCTCCTGAGGACAGCGTTGTATTGGGGTAGAGGTGTATTAAATCTCCCAGTCTAAGGGTTGGTTAATACTTGACTGAGGGAGCTCCCCTGAAAATCCAGATGCTGCAGGAAGTGATTCTGGTGATTAAGTAAATTATGTGCTTTTCTCTAAGTCATTTCTGAATCATCGTCCCAACAAGGTTTCAAGAAAGCACCATACTCCCAACTATGCAGCCTTTTGCATGAGCTGTGAATCCAAGTACCAATAAGCTGTAGTCCTTAACTTTTACCAAGGGGAAAGTGTTAACCCAGGTGTACTGAGCACATTCCAGTTTGTATAGTTATATTTTGCATACTTAATTTCCTCCTGTAAATTCGCTTTGGTATAGATTCTTCCCCTGATAAGCTTGTGTAATGTGTTGTGCACGGTTAATCAGCTGTTGCATTTCACCCCAGAGGTGACAGCCCTTCAGCAGTGGGTAAAGTGGTTCCTTTCTGTAGTTTGGCCAATTAGTAAAGTTGATAAGGAGATCCAAGTAGCTGAAAGGTGCTACATAAATGTAGTATCATTGTGACATGATTTCTAATCATCTTAAATCATTCAGTTGTTCAAAGTAGTACTGGAGAAACAACCTGCATGATAATCTTCTGGGCTTCAGAACATTTTTACTACAGAGGGGACCAATGTTCCCTCTAATTTTTGACAGGCCATGTGCGCAAAATTTCTTCTGTGCACGGTGTTTCGCCGTGTGTGGGGGGGGTTAAGATCTGTGTGCACGCGCAGAGCTTAGAGGGAACAGTGGAGGGGACACTTACCAGTAATGCTGTTCAGTATTCATATGTTCATTTACACAGTATTCTTCTATAGAAACATGTTTCTTGTGATAGGGAAGCCAATATACCCACAAACAGCTTCTCATTTCCCTTTGACTAAAATGATTAAAAAGTATGATTACTTTAGGGTTGATGATTAAGGAAAGTGATTTAAAAATGAATGTATCTTGTACCACAACAGTATTGTATAACAGCTCCTCTATCTTCTCAATCAACTATAGCCTACATTTATGGGCCTGACAAAAGGGGTTGAAATTAACTTTTCATTACAACCCTAACTGCTAGAAGCTAATTATGTTAGTATAAATTACTAGTGCTCCTCCTGCTTATACAGGCCTTACTCATCCTATTAATTAGCTCAGATAATGAATGAATACTTAAGTGCCTATGGTCACAAAATATATATCTTTTAAGTGACATCCCTTATTTCTATTTTATTCCTCTGATGTATGTCCTGCTGCTATGTTGAGATACCGTTAAAACTCAGGGATGATATTCCTTTAAAAAAAAAAGCATGGAATGGATTATTGAACTTCTATGTAACAGTCTCCACGTGGTATAGAAATAAAACATAATTTGAGTACAGCAGGACATTCTCTCTCTCTCTCTCTCTCCAGTCCTGAAATTTAATGCTTTCCGGATTTCCATGATGGATTTATTTTTTTTGCATAAACATAAAAATGTAAAGCACAAAAGCATATAATTCTGCTGAAGGAGGAACAATTAACAAAAGCCAGGAAATTCTCAATAAGAACTTATTAAACCATAAATGATTCTTAGCCCAGGGCTAGCACATAATGTTACACACAACATACAATGCGAGTCTAGGCACCAAAGAAGAAGTCAAGAACCTTCACGCTAGATAATGTGTCTGTATTTTGCACTGAATAGGGTTCCATATTTGATTTAGTGAGGGCGGTAAGTTTTATTAGGAAACAAATTAATACCCAAGTTAACTAGAACAGAAATATGCTGACAAGTTATTTCAAACGACACTTTAAATTGAAGTAGAGGTGCCCAAATTTTGCAAACCTGAGGATTGCTGATGGGATTCACCAAACTTGCATACACTGTACTGTGTAGGGCCAGTTCTTTAGCTGGTGTAATTCAGCATAGCACCATTGACTTCAGTGGAACGACACTGATTTACAGCAGCTGAGGATCTGGCTTTATATGTTAATTTTTTTTCAAAAATAAATGCCAGTAATCCTAAATTTGTCTGATTTGTAGTATAACACATCTGGCCTTGCAGATCTTGTCCTGTCCCTGGGATTAACATTTTAGGACTGCCCACCCTTCCTTGGTCAAACCAAGTTTAAAGTCTTGATGATAACCCTGGGCCAGAATCCAATCTCAGTTTTAGCCCATTGACATTACTCCAGATTTACACTAGTGTAACTGAGGCCAGAATCTGGCCCCATGTAGCTGAAGACTGCCAACAAATATCTTTCAGGAGGTGCTGTCTGTACACCTAAATGGAAAAAAATGTGCCCAAGACATGTCTGTATCTGTTAAGAGGCTTGAGAACTATGATTTTACTTTAATCATACAATCACCTTTGGGATCATGTTTATTAGGTAGCTTTACACAAGCTTTTAGGGGACAATTAATCAAAATTTGACATTGCTGATTGTAAAGTGCTCAAATCTATTCAGACCTGCAATTCATCCTCAAGCCAGATTTGTGAAGGACAACTCTAGAAACTTTGGCTTCATTTGTCTGATCAGACTATTAATACCAGAACACTAATGCATCTGAACTGTCACGTATAGCTACATTCCTTTCATAACCCAAACCAGGGCTTTACCCTTTATATATGCCTCTCTAATAGTTTTAGTAGGATTAAAGCCAAGCATCTGAACACACAAGACCTGTCTTTCTGCTGCCTTGCATCTTTTGTAGTCTTTTATACTGTAGAAAGTGGATGTAAAATGCTACCAGATCAAAATGACACCTTGTACTGGTGAAAATGACATAGAAAGTGGGGAATTGGGGCCATAATGTATGCATTAAGCGCTACAGACTGATCCAAAGTTCATTAAAGTCAGGCCAGAAAATGCAAATGTAGCCCAGAAGCGGTTAATTACTGTGCAGCATCTAAACACTTCCATATTAGTGAGTGCTAGATTTTCCGTCAGTTTTACTTGCTGTAATCTATATTTACCTCATTCTCATGTGCTGGTATCTTCTGACAATCAAATCGGCATTACTTTTCTGATCAAAAATGAGTGAAAGGGTACCTCTCTTCAAAAGTGGAATGATGGCTCAGGAAGGAGAATCTAGAGGTCTTTAACACTAGCTGATAATGCTGAACCCAGCACAATAGTCATCAGAAATCATTACCAATAGATGTTTGGTGGCACATAGCAAATGTTGGTCTCAGGCTGCTTCCCATGGGAAGCGTAGTGGGGATATGAATAGGGGCAGATATTCCAGGCATACTGGACGGCTCAGAAGCTTGTACATAGTTGGGAATGGGCAAGAGAGGCAGATAGATAGACCCATATTTTAAAAGATGGATTTTTTTCTTATACAAAGCAACAGAGGGTCCTGTGGCACCTTTAAGACTAACAGAAGTATTGGGAGCATAAGCTTTCGTGGGTAAGAACCTCACTTCTTCAGATGCAAGCAAGACTTCTGTTAGTCTTAAAGGTGCCACAGGACCCTCTGTTGCTTTTTACAGATTCAGACTAACACGGCTGCCCCTCTGATACTTTCTTATACAAGTGTATTAACTCATCAGGTTACTCCACTGTAAATTCAGAAAGGGTCTTTAAATAAAACAAGCCTGAGAGCTTATTGCAAAGTGGAGGCAGCTATCACTTCCTTCCCCACACAGTGCATCCTGACATGCACTTTGGAAACCAAATTTTTGCCTATGTGGCATGAGACATGCAGGCAGATGCCAAATGGAGTAACCATGTCACATTGCTGCAAACCCACCTTTTTCACTTTTCTTTGCAAAGCCTAAGCAATGTGATCACCTGCTGCTGCAGCTCTCTTTTGATTAGCTTGGGAAGCGTGCTTTGCTTGAATCAACTGAGGATCCTCAAAAAGAACAGGAGTACTTGTGGCACCTTAGATCCTCAGAGTCCTCCAGACAAAAGACTCAGCAATGATTGTGGTGGTGGTTTTCTTAACATTTCTCAGGGGATTTTTTGGGGAGGTTTCAATTCAGCAAGAAATGGATATAAATTCAGCTGAATTTTTTTAAAAATGAGTTTGTATTTTATTCATCTGAGGCTGATATTAGCAGAGATGGGCCTGAGCTATCATGTCCCAGTATGATCTTTCCTGTCTTGTGTCAGGAAGCAGTGAAGACCCAGTGTTTTGGTTCTGCCCATTACAAAAATAGGGGACCATTTGCAAAATTCAAACTTAAAAGTTCAGGGCTGTTCAGATGTGGGAGTTTGCCTCATGCTCATCTTTGATATTTAGTTGATATTTACAGTTATTTCCAGAATGCTTTGTTCAGCAAGACTCCTAGTTCTTACTAACTTCTTCACTATATGAATAAATCACATTCAAGTTTTCCCACTCTGTGCTTTCAAGCATCATCTTGCTGCAACCTTTGTTTAAATAAAAGATAAGGCCAATATGCTACTTCGCATGAAAGTTAAAAATAAAAGCAGGTAAAATATAACAGAAGAAACAGAGGAGGAAGAAACAGAAAAACCTTAAGATTTGAAAACTGAAACATGGGGAATTTTTTGGCAATGGAAATAAAAAGTTTGAGCCTCTTGTCTATAGCTAGGACTCTCTTCTGCATCCTCAAAAATCATCTGTATAAATTAAAATAGAAACATCCTTTTATAAATTCTTGAATCTGTGTTGGTCATGCATTCTTATTACAATGCCAGCATGTGTGTCCTGACACAACCTCAGTTATGCTACCGTGTTCTGGTTAAATGAGAATGAGATTTATTTCCTAGCTGTTGGAAACAAACTCTCCTCTACCTCCAGAGCTTTCCAAGTTGATTTAAATCTGTCTGCATCCTCATGCGATTATTGCACATGCAACAAGTTCACTGTACCTCATGATTGAACTGTTGCTCCTTGACACAGCTATCACATGGCACAGGTGAACTTTCTTGTAATTACTGGGTTTTGTTTCTCTGTAGCAGGTATAAATTAAAAGGAATGTGTTCTGTCAGTTCACAGAAGCTCCCGGTGTAAAAACAAGTAGATGTGATTGATGTGTTTTTGCCCTTAATTGCTGTACCTACAACCTACCGCATCAGTTTCACCAATTTCTTTCTTCTACCTCCAGTAGAGAAATCCCCAAGCTGTAAAATAAGCTCTTTCCTTCACCTCCTCACCTCACCTCCTCTTGCAAGAGCTGATAGCAAGAAGGCCAAGCCAAGGCAGTTGTAATAAATCTTTAGCTGTAAAGACTTCAGTCATAAGCAAAACCAAAAAGGAGTCTGGTGGCACCTTAAAGACTAACAGATTTATTTGGGCATAAGCTTTCGTGGGTAAAAACCTCACTTCTTCAGATGCATAGAGTGAAAGTTACAGATGCAGGCATTATATACTGACACCTCCTGAGGTCCCTTCCAACCCTGATATTCTATAGCTTTCTATAGCTTTCACATGGAGAGAAGGGAGTTACTTCCAAGTGGAGAACTAGTGTTGACAGGGCCAATTCAATCAGGATGGATGTAGTCCACTCCCAATAATAGATGAGGAGGTGTCAATTCCAGGAGAGGAAAAGCTGCTTCTGTAATGAGCCAGCCACTCCCAGTCCCTATTCAAGCCCAGATTAATGGTGTTAAATTTGCAAATGAAGCAGGCACCACATGGCCATCAACGTGACAAGCTGGGGATGGGGGGGGCAGGGCAATAGACAGTGCAAGTTTTCTCTCCAAGAGACAGGACCCTTACCACTTGAGCTAAAAATATGCCTCTACTGGCTGTAGGGGTAAGAGTAAGGCTTATTATTTACAGACCAGCCACTAGTGGGTGACACACATTTCATGCAGCACAGGGCCATGCAGTGCTTAAAGTGTGGGGTGGGAGGGGAGAGAGGGAAGGGAAAGTGCTGCAAGGGGTCACAGACCCAGCAAAAACAACATTTACTGGGAGCCAGGTTGCTAAGGGGCACACTTTAAGCTCTGTCTTACTGAAGCTGCTGCTCCCCTTTGATGACAGACCCTCACTTTTTTCAGACCGCTGGGGCCATGCTGCACAGATACACCAACCTGAACATTACAGACTAATGCATCTCTGTCCCTTCTTTTCTAGCTCCCTAATCCCACCTCGCCGAGCAAAATTCCAGCAGCCGTGCTTGCTGCTCTTCCCCTGCAGATTTGGAGGGGTAGCTCCCAGGTCACTGTCATGCTCTGCAACAGCTACTACAGTTCATAGATTCATAGATTCTAGGACTGGAAGGGACCTCGAGAGGTCATCGAGTCAAGTCCCCTGCCCGCATGGCAGGACCAAATACTGTCTAGACCATCCCTGATAGACATTTATCTAACCTACTCTTAAATATCTCCAGAGATGGAGATTCCACAACCTCCCTAGGCAATTTGTTCCAGTGTTTAACCACCCTGACAGTTAGGAACTTTTTCCTAATGTCCAACCTAGACCTCCCTTGTTGCAGTTTAAACCCACTGCTTCTTGTTCTATCCTTAGAGGCTAAGTTTTCTTAGTTTTCTCCCTCCTCCTTATGACACCCTTTTAGATACCTGAAAACTGCTATCATGTCCCCTCTCAGTCTTCTCTTTTCCAAACTAAACAACCCAATTCTTTCAGCCTTCCTTCATAGGTCATGTTCTCAAGACCTTTAATCATTCTTGTTGCTCTTCTTTGGACCCTTTCCAATTTCTCCACATCTTTTTTAAAATGCGGCGCCCAGAACTGGACACAATACTCCAGCTGAGGCCTAACCAGAGCAGAGTAGAGCGGAAGAATGACTTCTCGTGTCTTGCTCACAACACACCTGTTAATGCATCCCAGAATCATGTTTGCTTTTTTTGCAACAGCATCACACTGTTGACTCATATTTAGCTTGTGGTCCACTATAAC
>NC_048308.1:6908129-7047552 GCF_013100865.1 Trachemys scripta elegans | reverse complement strand
GCCGGGCACTTCTCCTCCCTGGAATCAGACTTCGGCTCTGTTTAAGAGCCAGGCTGCCCGAGCCAGCGCTACCGGCTTCGGGCAGCGCCCGTGCCTCCGGACCCCAGCCGCCGGCTGGGCACTTCTCCTCCCTGGCTCCAGCTGCTCTGCTCCGGCGGCGCAGGGTCCGGAGGCACGGGGGCTGCCCGAAGCCGGTAGCGGTGGCTCGGGCAGCTTGGCTCTTAAACAGAGCCGAAGTCTGAGTCCGGGGAGGAGCAGAGCAGCTGCGGGAGAGGAAGTGCCCAGCCGGTATTTTTCCCGGACAAGTTCGGCTTTTTGGCAATTCCCCCTGGACGGGGGTTTGATTGCCGAAAAGCCGGACATGTCCAGGAAAAACTGGACATATGGTAACCCTATACTATAACAGCACGTCTTTTGCAAGCAGCTAGGAAGGGGGTTGCTTCATGAACTAGATATGGGGATTGATTTGAGTGTTTTATATAGCAGTTATAAATTTTATACTGAATATTGATATTTTAAGTTTTATGAAGTGTATGAGTGACATAAAACCTAAAGGTTGGATTCTGCCACTCTTATCAAGTAGTACCTTATTCTGCGAGCAGTCCCATTAAAGTCAGAATAAGGTAATACTCAATGTGAGTAAAGAGTAGCAGATTCTGGCGCTATGTTTCAGAGGCTGTTAAAGTAAGTGAAATGTGAAATCAGACAGTATCCTTTTAAAATAAATCAGCTTTCTGTGTTAATGAATAACTTAGCTTGTATCTACAGAACCACATTGCAGAAGGCAAGCTGAAGATTTGTCTTCACTATAAAACCCCTTATACTGGAAGTGGCTGCACATTGTATTTCTAAGATATTCTAGCATTACACAGACAACTAATACAAGAAGGTCCAGTCCTTGCACCACCAAGAATAGTCGAACTCTTTACATTTAGATCTTCCTTTGCTCTAAATGTCAGAGCTAGAAACAGATATAGATTAATGCAGAAGGAGCAATAACATTTGGTAGTTATGCTAAGGAGCGTCAATGACTCACTCTTGATAAGTTTGCTCAGTCTGTGAGCTTTAGGGATGAATCGAGATTAGCAGAAGAAAATGGCCTTTTGATTCCCTTTATATTAAGTTTACTGCCATCTCATACTCTGAAGCTCATTTAAGTCAAAGGAGATGCAACAAAAGTAAGAGGTGCTTGTCATACAGCATTATTGCAATGTCAAGTTTTCGTTCAGTCACACGTAAACAAAGTAGTAGTTTTTTTCCCGTATCTCCACAGCGAGTGCTACATTGTCTCATACAATGAGTATGCCTCGTTCCTCCCCTGCCACTGGCACC
Organism: Trachemys scripta elegans; assembly: GCF_013100865.1. Taxonomy (NCBI): domain Eukaryota; kingdom Metazoa; phylum Chordata; order Testudines; family Emydidae; genus Trachemys; species Trachemys scripta. The sequence goes on along the minus strand of NC_048308.1, from coordinate 7,046,220 downwards.
CACCAATGATCTAATTTCTGTACTCTAGACAGCCCATCCGCTGCCCCTTTCACTCCAGGTATATCAGGAAACTCAGCTGTTCCTTGTTTGCTTCACTGATGGAAAGCGAAAGTGGGGTGTTGTTCTTTGGGTTTTATTAACTATCCCAGGGTGCAAGCACAGTTTTCTTGATACTGCTTTCTGATTTAGAGAAATTGTTAGCTTAATTAGCTGATACTCACTGTGCTCAGAAGGGCTGTTAGTCTTCTAGCTGCTATTCCTCAGAGAGCACGCATGAAGCAGGCAGTCAGTGGCAAAAGCAGCCCTACACAATCAGCTACAGCGTTCCAGGCCAGTTCACAGTGACTGCGGCTGGACTCCTCCTAGTGTTTCACAGGGCAAGGAGAAAGGGGAAGGGCTCAGGATGTGATATCATACACTCGTTCTAAACACCAGGAAACAGAGAGAACTAAAATGTCAACTCTTCTGAGCCAAGGGATGGACAATATCTCTGGCCCTCCTCCCCCTCTCAATAAAAGTTACAACAAACAGACATGACTACTTATAAACCAGTATTTAAGATATCAACAGCCCAGCAACATCATGGACTTGCTGCTAAGGTCTTTGTCCTCCTTTCCTGCTTCCTTTGTTTGTTGCACTCATTCATCATTTTATGAGGAGTAGGCCCTCATCTTGTGATCAGATCTATGCAGGGAGATCCTTGTACCTGCACAGGGTTCCATTGACTCCCGCAGAGCTCATGCAGGCACGAGAGTCCACTTGCATAGATCCAATAGCAGGACCAGGACCTTCTCTTTTAAATTCTTCAGTGAAGAAACCATGGGTACGATTTTCAAAAGCACCTCAGTAACTGGGGAGCCTAAACCCCATTTTCAGAAGTGACTTAGCACTTGGGTTCCTAAATTTCATAGAAAGTCAATGTGCAAGTTCAGATCCACACTTTGTGCAGGTTTGGATCCAGCTCCAGACTTAGTGTCTCAAGACAATCTCTAATTGTAATCCCTTGTAAAAATAATCCAGGCCATGTCACTATAGTCTGTTTCTCAGATTACCATTTATATTCTTTAAAATAGGAATGAGTAAGTCTTTGGAGCAAAGCAGATGTTCTAAATTAATTGTCACCCATTTTTCTCCCTCACATTGTCAGGATACCCCTTGTTTATACAATGACCTCAAATAGCAGTCAAGAAAAAGCAATATAATTTCATTACACAATCTTTGAGCACATAAAAATGTTTTCCATGCTGTTTGCTGTGGCCAACTATTGCATCACTGCACTGCACACGCCTTCCAAATCTCCTTCCCAAGTTTACAATTCCCCATTTGCTGGACTTCCTCTCTAGTTGGTCTCCTGGCGTCAGCTCATTCAGGATTCACCATCGAGGCTACTCACCGGGACTGGGCCTCCACAGCAAACGATACAGTAACTCCTATTTCAGCACTCTTGTATCGGCCTTTGGTCGCAATCTGTGTTGATTTTTAGAACCTGGCTTATGACTTCCAAGGCATTTCAGTAGCTGGGTCCTTGGGATATTTCAGATTTGTTAAAAAAACCCTCCACTCTGATCCACACAGCAGTGTTGCTTTTTCAGTTCCAGTGTTTAAACAAGTCCTTAGGTGCCAGTGTTCTTATTCTGCTTGTGCTCTTGGCCAGTGGAAGTCACAGCCTTTCACTTTCAGGAACTAGTCTATGTTATTTAAGAAGAGAATAGTTTACAGCCTAATCGCGGCAGCTGGTAAAATGCTTATTTCTCAAATGTTAAGGTATCCAAAGAAACCTCCCAAAAGAGCAAACAACCAACAGAATAAACTGAAACACACAAACATTTTTGGTTGTAAAGCTTTTATGGTCACATTTTGGGGCTTTTCTAATTGATTCCACTTCAGAATGGATGGTTAAACATCTCCAATTACTATGGGGGCTTTGAGCAGTGGAGGCTGGTGGCATCTGAAATTGGGCAGACAAATCTGATGAAGTAAGGCCCTCCGATACTAGGGTGGTGACTATGGTGTAGGAATCTAGATCAATAGACACATGCATCCCCTCTTGGAGACTATGAAGTTTGCCCCCACAAAAAACACTCACACATTTTTGTTTCTCTTTCCTCCACCTTGATTTTTAATAGTATGGTGAAACCCTTACAAGAGATCACCCTTATTAAGCAACCTCCTATCTTAAGAAGCTACCCCAGAGTAGCTCCAAACACATTGGACCCAATTCTGTTCTCGGTTACACACTGATTTTTCACCTGTGTGTGACTTGATTGACCCCAGTGTAAACATGATTAGAATAAGGCCTACGATGTAAAATTCTGCTCCACTTTTATTAAGCCACCTTTGTTATGCTACCAATTTCTGCTTGTCCCTTGCATGCATTCCTTTGGGGCTCTCATGCTCTTTTCTCTGTTAGAAGGGCCTCCTTCTCCAAAATGTTTGCAATTTTCTTTGATTCTCAAAGGCTCAGTCCCTTGAGCTCTGCCTATCCAGGGCCTTGATCTTAAGAGCTGGACCTTGCCTTAATTTAGGAGCTGAGTTTCATTTAACCTTCTGACTCCTTCATTGTAAAGCACTGAGGCACCGCATGGATTTGACGTATTGTGTTGTTATTTATATGGCGCTACAGGTACGTGAGAAGGTCCTTCCTATATAGTGATTCAAGAGTGTTTGAGGCCAGTTCATACAAAAAGAGCCTCCCTTCTCTGGATTCAGGGTATCTTCTCTCATTATCAGACAGTGAACACTGATCTGGATACTCTGGGAAGTGATGGGTCTTAGGTGCTGGAGAAGGCCATGAGAGGGAACTGCAGCTGGTGAGAATGGAAGAAAGGAGACTTTAGTGTTGTGGAGGGCAGCAGGAGAGAGCAATGGTGAGTAGGAGGTAGAGGGAAATGATCACGGGAGGGAGGAAGCCTCCATAGAAGCGAGAAGGAAGAGATTCTCAGGAGTTGGGGACAGACAGTGAGTGGCATCAGGAAATCACCTTGAGGCAGCAGGACTATAATTAAAATGGCCACCATGTAAAAATTAGTTATTGCTTAGGTACCTGTCACATTCCTAAAGGAAATCTCTACAGTTTCTTGACAGTAGCTGGCATATAAATTGATTTATAAAAGTCTGAAGTTCATTCTACTTCCTTAGGTTTCTAGATAATTTCAAGTGTATACTGCATTCTTTGCTCTTAAATTACTGCAAAGAGTTGCTGTGAACTATTGAACAGCTGCTGTGTTCCACCCCAGAAGTAGCTGCATTTCAGTACTCGGTGATGTGATTCCTACAACACACAGAGGATCTGATTCTTCTTTCATTCCTCTGCAAATCAGCAGTAACTCTATTGAAGTCCTTCTAGTTGAAGCATGCTTTTCAAATGTATACTGAGATTGTTATTTTATGACATCATGAGTTACTGCAGTAATTACAAATTCTAAATATTTAGCAGTGAGCAATGGGAGGTAATGTTAATTTCCCAACACTGAAACCAACAAACAAAAAAGCATAAATTGGAAAAGGAATCCTCCGCCTTTACTTGCTATTTCTGCACTCAGGAGAATTCAGTGCGACTGTGTTACAATTACTTTCAGGCACCCAGAGGCAAAAGAGTCAGCAGAAAAAGTTAAGTGGGATGCAGATGCCGGAAAATAGCACAGAGGACTTAGCCTTACGTCCTGCCGTGAGCATATGGTCTCTCGGAGCTAAATCCCAAGAGGTTTAGAGCAGGAGGGGGAAATGCTATGGTTACGGATATTTGAATAATAAATCATACTTAGTGCTATAAACACATTAACTAATTAATCCTTACAATACCCTTGTGAAGTAGGAAAGGACTGTGTCTATTTGACAGATGGAGAAACACAGCTAGAAAGGGCTACATTCATATCACACTCCATGCCAACTTTCCCAGAGTAGTTTCTGATGGAAGAAAGCCTGAAGCTGGAGAGAACACCGAACCTTTCCCTCTACTACCATGGGGAGGGAAAGAAGGTCAGATCTGTTGCAGAACTGGGCCATGCTAGCATTACCTCTGTGAAGCCCCCAGCGGATTTTAAAGATGTCCCCACCCAGTGGAGGGCAGGTAGCAGCAACCCAACCTGTCCCCCTCTTTGGGATGAATCTCCTGCCCCACCCTCCAGAACGAGAACATAAGAACAGCCATACTGGGTCAGACCAAAGGTCCATCTAGCCCAGTATTCTGTTTACCGACAGTGGCCAATGCCAGGTGCCCCAGAGGGAGTGAACCTCCATCCTCTGACAAACAGAGGCTAGGCACACCATTCCTTACCCATCATGGCTAATAGCCATTAATGGACTTAACCTCCATGAATTTATCCAGTTCTCTTTTAAACGCTGTTATAGTCCTAGCCTTCACAACCTCCTCAGGTAAGGAGTTCCACAAGCTGACTGTGCGCTGTGTGAAGAAGAACTTCCTTTTATTTGTTTTAAACCTGCTGCCTATTAGTTTCATTTGGTGACCCCTAGTTCTTGTATTATGGGAATAAGTAAAATAACTTTTCCTTATCCACTTTCTCCACATCACTCATAATTTTATATCCCTCTATCATATCCCCCCTTAGTCTCCTCTTTTCCAAACTGAAGAGTCCTAGCCTCTAATTTCTCCTCATATGGGACCCGTTCCAAACCCCTAATCATTTTAGTTGCCCTTCTCTGAACCTTTTCTAGTGCCAGTATACCGTTTTTGAGATGAGGAGACTACATCTGTAAATGTATTCAAGATCTGGGCGTACCATTGATTTATATAAGGGCAATAATATATTCTCCGTCTTATTCTCTATCCCCTTTTTAATGATTTCTAACATCCTGTTTGCTTTTTTGACTGCCTCTGCACACTGCATGGACATCTTCAGAGAACTATCCATGATGACTCCAAGATCTTTTTCCCGATTTGTTGTAGCTAAATTAGCCCCCATCATATTGTATGTATAGTTGGGGTTATTTTTTCCAATGTGGATTACTTTACATTTATCCACATTAAATTTCATTTGCCATTTTGTTGCCCAATCACTTAGTTTTGTGAAATCTTTTTGAAGTTCTTCACAGTCTGCTTTGGTCTTAACTATCTTGAGCAGTTTAGTATCATCTGCAAATTTTGCCATCTCACTTTCTACCCCTTTCTCCATATCATTTATGAATAAGTTGAATAGGATTGGTCCTAGGACTAACCCTTGGGGAACACCACTAGTTATCCCTCTCCATTCTGAGAATTTACCATTAATTCCTACCCTTTGTTCCCTGTCTTTTAACCAGTTCTCAATCCATGAAAGGACCTTCCCTTTTATCCCATGACAACTTAATTTATGCAAGAGCCTTTGGTTGGGAGGTTGGTCCAAGAGGTGCAACTTACACATTCCTGTGCCAGTTTCAGTGAATCTATTGTAAAAGGTTAAGGCCCCCAATTCTCCACATTGTCTGAGCTGCAATTTATTGCTGGGTGGGTGGGAGCCTCAGGGAATTGATTATAGCTACCTGTTCCTTGCTGGCCGAGCCCCAGTGGAAGTTACAGCAGTGAAAATTAGACTAGCCGCTCTAATGGAGCCTATGCCTGCAGAGAATCAGGTGTAGTGGAACTCTGCTCCTCCACTCCCCGCTCCCACTCACGTCCCATCCCAGACATGCCCTCAGCCTGCTTCCATCAAATCCCCTCTTTGCCCTTACCACAGGGGTGGGGGAAGCAGTTGGTAAAAGTGTCAGGTATTCTGAGCTCCTAATTCTGTGATCAGCTTGCCATCAATGGATATCACCTTTACGCAGGGGAAAATTCTCCGGTCCAAACCTGCAGCAGCTTTAAATTCACTTTGTGCTGCCCTAAGTAATCAATCATCTGGCCCAAAGTAGCCAGGGCCATGCAGTGGCCAAGCCAGATATAGATTTCAGGAGTTCCTTAGCTCCTAACCCTGTGGTCAGTTATAAGACCATGTTGCCTTTCGGACTGTTAACCGTACGGCCAACATCAACTAACTAACATGGTCATTGCTGCACTGGTTTTGCCCAAAGGCATTCCCCACATCTCTTTAGTTGAAATAATTTGATTACCTCACAATTAAAACAAACCCAATCCAACTTCTTCCTGTACTGGTAACTCTGTAATTTCACTGTTCTGCCAGTCAGAAAGAGGATTTTGTAATTTCTGTGCACAGAGGGTAAAGAAACCACAAGTGAGAGGCCACAAAAGAAAAGCCCGTCTGGAAACTCCCTTCACTGTAATTTCCTTTTTTTTTTTCTGGCACGGTATTGTTGTATCAAATCCATGGATACCTAGGATGTCACTGTACCACACACCATGACCCCTCAGAACTCATGATGACTGCAATGACTACATAATTTACAGCCTCCTGCTCCAAAAGCACTTTTGCTAAAGGAGAATCTCCACTGACTTCTAACAGTATAGGCACTATGGCATACAGCTGTTCAGTTCTGAATGTATCCAATACCATTAAAATAGTCCTTTCTCCCAACATGCCTTGCTGAAACCCTAGACCACAACTCTTGTCATGCCCTCAGTGCTGAGAGGGAGGGTAATTTCAACCCACCATGTATTTTGGGGCCCCAGTCTTGGGCCCCAGACAAAGTTAACGGCCGAGGCTCACTCCCAGACAACAAACTACCATCGGAGACCATCATGATACTGTGCCAGTAGATGAGGTGCACAAAGACTATCTGGGCATTGAGAAGATACTAGCTAGCTCAGGAAAGAAGGAGGCAAAGAAAAACAGAACGTAGGGTGGGCTGCTGTAGTGTTTGGCCCGCTCTGGGCAATTTAGTGCAAGCGAAGACAACATTCACCAAAAAACCCTCAGTAACTGAACTATCCCATTCCAAACCACTCACTGATAATAATACTCTGTATGTATATAGTATCTGACTTCAGAGGAGCTTAAAGTGCTGCGCACCAATCAGGAGCTAATGCTCACACTACCCTGTGAGAGGCAGAGCAGGTCTTATTTAATTAGAGCATATATTGTAACCATGACCTTGAATGGGGCAGTGTATTGGCCATAGCAATACAAATCTGAAGTAGTTCCATCTTGCGGGCCAACAACGAAGGGCTCTGACCACTCACACTGGTGGAGGATAGGAACAACACCATTGAAGTCAATGGAGTTACACTGATATTACTGAGAAGAGAATCTGTCCCAAAGACATTAAATAACCAATAATCAAGCCAACCCCTTTATGCCCTGGGGAAAAGACTTTACAGGGATTTCATTCAAAAGGGATCAAACTCTTCAGCAAGTAAACAAGCAGGGTCAGGAAACTCCTTGCAGCTGCCAACAGGCAGCCTGACTCCCTTTTCCCTTCCAGCACTGTATCTGCATTCAGCAAGCTTCCTCTATGCATGCACACCTGACCTTTTGGAAATTTACAGCCAAACCCATCAGCATTTTCCAGGGCCCTGCTATGTAAAATGCTGTGTCTCTGCTTCCGTTTCGGAAATTCTCTCAGATTAGGAGCCACTTCCTCCCTGCTTTGACAGGAATGGATCGGGAAGGAAAAGATCACAGCTTAAAAAACAAACAAACAAAAGGAACACCCAGACAAATGCTACCCCCCCAATTACATTGGCTTTTCAGTAACACTGAACAAACTCAGGGCCTGATCCTGCAACTACATGTGTACCAGGGGATCCCTGGGCCTGTATGGAATCAATAGGATTCCACATGGGTGCAGGGGTCTGCTTGAAGGATTCCTGTTATAGAATCAGGGCCTCCGTAGCCTACTACTCTGACCAAAATACTCAGGAGAAGATGATAAGCATTCTCTTGCCCCATTTCCCCCAGATTGTTCTTGGGAGATTGGGTTTGCCCCCACACCTCATAGTACAAACAAGAGGTTCTGCCCTTCCACACTGCTGATCCCTCAGAGCTACAAAGATACCAGGGAACTGAGGACCAAAAAAACTAAGTGATTTGCACAAGGTCACACAAACAGTCTGTGGCAGAGCTAAGAACTGAATCCAGATCGCCCGAGTCCCACTCCAGCGCCATAACCACACGACTATTTAATCTAACGTAGCCATGCTGTAGTACCTAGGCACCAGCAAATGTACCTCTGGTGTATGAACTGCACTGGACAAATGAATCAGTTGTAGGTGCGTTAAAGCTGTAGAGGCTCCATATGAAAACAAAAAAAAACAAACAAAAAAAAGAGTGAAATGCCTGGCACTGCTGAAGCCTTGAGCACTACAGCAAGAAATTTCCACTTTCCCATTCCTAGAATACTTTGGAAATGTATAAACTCCAGGGATCCACATTTTGTAATTTTCAGTGAAAACTGGAATAACATCTGTAAAATGTGACCAAGGACCATCTGTTGTTCCATTCCCAAAACACTGAGCTAAAAGAGCCTTTTTCCTGCCAGCTCTGGTGCAGAGTTAAAGCAGTTCATCGATAGGTCGTTCTGCTCTCTCCGTTTGTCAGCTGCCTATGAAAAAGATGGCAAACAATAATAGTAAGAAGAAGTGGAGTGAAGCTGCTATGTAACGTAAACATATTTCCAAGGGAAACAAAACAGTTAACTGTAGGCCAAAGAGTCTGAAAACTCATCTGAGCTGGATTACCTAGGAAGTATACTGATGAGTGCAGGAAGACAGGAGATTTAGAGCCCAATGGTACTTCCTCTTACATCAGCAGGAATCAACAGCCTGATCCAAAGCCCACTGAAGTCAATGGAAAGACTCCCATTGGCTTCAGCGGGTTTTGGATTTGGCCTTAAATGGTGGGATGGTGGGTGAAGTAGTGTATGGTAGGTTCCAGGGTATTAATCACTGTGTTTTCTAACCCTTCTCAGAGTAGGTCTAGAAGACACAGTGATTGGAGAGCCAGGGGCTGCTGGCGCATTGTATACACTAATGCTCCCAAACGTGCTACCACCTGGAACTCAACTGATGATAGCAATAATGGGAAATTGTAGCAGTGGAAAAAGGCCTAGAGTAGAAAACGCTACAGAGTAAGCATCAGTTCTGGGAATACAAAGCAGGAACTCTGACTCAAAGTCTTCTACTTTAACTTGTAATTCATTTGTCCTCAGTTCCCCATCTGTAAAATGAGGATAATAATACCTCCTCTATCTGCCTTATCTATTTAGCTTGTAAACTCTTCAGGGCAGCGAATTTCTGGCTATGTGTATGTACAGGGCCTAGCACAAAGAGGCCTTAGCTGAGATCAGGGCCCCAAGATGCTACTGTAAAGAAGTCATAAAAATAAGTTCACTACCAGTTATTCAGGTGGTGGTGGAAACAGTGTACAGAGCTGTCAGAGCCCCTTGATGAGCTGGAGGAGAGGAGAACTCCCCTGGTAGAGTCACTGGGTAAGTCAGCTGCAGATTGCCCTCTGAGCCTCCCAGCCCTGTAAGCCACAATATAAGGGGTGGGACTGCAAAAATATAAGGGGAGTGTTTGGAGCAGGGTCTTCCCTTCCAATGCTAACGCCATTCTAAGTAAATCCAAGATGCAGAGCTATTCATAAGCAGTCCAGGCAAGTCTCCCAGAGCTACTCTAAATTATGCAGGGGGCCATTCTGACCCCCAAAGCAGCCCAGAATCAGGAGGGCACCGAAGCTGGCTTTGAGCCACCTTCTCCCGCCTTCCCCAGGGGCTACGAGTTCTGTTCTGTGCTTCTATACACATACAGCACTTACAGACATTAAATAATCAAGCACCATAGAACTCATGAGGTTTGCAAATATTATCAAAACTATACTCATTCTACAAATAGATAAGCAGAGGAACAGAAACATGGCAGCAAATCAGTGATATCCAGGAATAGAACCCAAATTCTTGGATCAGCATAACAGACTTCTGCTGAGATTCACCATACTTTCTGCTACTGGTTAGGCAGAAAGATCATGAGAACAACCTCCCACACAGTGCTCGGGCTCTTCTACTTCCAGCCCTGGCTGGAACCCAGAAGTAAAGAAACAGCCCTAAAATGAAAAAGGGGTTTTTTCCACTGAGTATGGTAAAGGAGTTCCTGGACTGATTCAGCCATCCGTGATCTTCAGGGTGCCATATGGACTGGTTAGCAGTGGAGGGCAGCCATGCTCATCAGATTGAAAGGAATTCCACCACCCTGCCCACCATCACCGTAAGAAAAGGAAAAGAATCACAACATGGCATAAATTTACTTCCCTGTTCTTCAAATATATCTACAGAACATCTCTTACACTCTTCCATATCCCATACTGATATAGAACACATGCAGGGTGTGTTAATCAGAATAGGTTCACATGAACAATAAATTGTTATATTCATGATTCTATTTTTCACCCTACTAGAGATCAAAGCTGGTCAAAGTTTTTTTAATTAAAAGTTTCATCAGAAATTGGCGTCTCATTTGAAAATGAAATCTCTTTGTGAAAAACACACACACACACATATATATTTTGTGTGAAAAATGTCATGCCATTTTTCAATTTCTTTAAACAAAAACATTATCAAAAATTTTCATTGGTAAATTTAAAACTTCATTTATGTTTTCCATAAAAAATTCAAATTATGATTTAAAAAAGAAAGATGAGTCTGTTTTGAATTGTAATGTAGTTGATTTCATAGCCCCAGTGGTCTAAAGGATAAACCATTGTGACCACCTAAAAAAATGTTTGAGAGTTCCAGCCCCATCGTGGTGAGATTATTAGATTCAATGTAAGGATTAGCATTTATCACCATGGGTGGAGTTGGGACTGGATGTTCTCTCTTTTGCACCTATTTCTGTGACTGCTGTATATATTTAAGGTGCACATATTTTGTTTCTATAAACATTACTGACAAAAAATCCAAAATATTGCTTTCCATCATCTGGTTCAAATTCTGCTCTTAGTACACTGGTGTAAATCTAATATAACATCACTGCCCTTGATTAAGTTACTTCAAATTTATGATGCATACGAAAGATGAAGTTGGTCTTTTGTCTTTAAAGGAACTCTATATTTACAGCCAAATAAAATCACATACAATTGTATACTCTACAGCACAACAGTGCCATCCAGTGGCTATTCCAAAATGTGCATTACAGAAATCGTCCCAAGGGAAGTTATCAGTAGCCAAAGACTGCTCTTTAAAGCTGATAATCAGAACTAAGCTGGGCATTTACTGCCTGGGTCAAGATGATCATCTTGGGCAAAGGTAACTGGTTTTAGTCATTTTCCCATAATGAAGTGACTTAGACACAAAATTTAAATTTGCTGTTTGTTTAAAAATAACTATGAAGATTAGAAACGGGTGAAGCAAAAGACTCAGAATTTGGGTTCAGTGGAATTGTTATCCTGATGTATAAATGCTGTTCTGAGAATAATCGGAATTTATTTGGTCTGCAAAACTGGGCTGGAAGTCCCATAAGAACAAGCTTGGGTATAAGATTCCTGATCTTTCTGCTTCTAGTGCTGGCCAGAAACCAAATATGAAGAAATATTTAACTGAAAATGTGAGAACCTCAAAAACAAAGAGTCAATGCAAATTCCCCTCTAAATAGCTGACAATTCAGAGGACAAGGGAAAACGTAAAGTTTCTCTTGACTACCCATCCTTCCCTGTTAAAGTCATTGACCTACATTTTAAAAATGAAAGGGCCTCCAATACTGCAGGTGCAAATTTTTCTTCTGCACTTGCGCATGAATGCTAAATTGTGACAAAGAATGGCACTCTGCACCCATTTAGATGCCCAACTACTCCATTTGCAAACTTCTATTGAGTACCACCACAGGGTACAACAGAGGGCCATCGGTTCCAGTTCCTCCCAGTTGGAACTCCATTTGAGTCAACGGAGTTCCTCCATCAATGTGAATTTGGTCCATTAAAGTAAGTTTGCCCAGCTTCAAAACAATTCTGGTAATAGCCACTCATTTGATGTGGACGATAATGATCCACTTACATTTTTCTCTCCAGTCTGTAATGCTTCCCTTTGTAGTTATCGGCATCTCATGCAGTACAGCTGCATTACAATGATTCATGGATTTGTTTGGCCTGATTGCACACTGATTAAATCATTTTGTGCAGTGTTCCTGTTAGTGTTCCACATTCATCTTAGTTTGAACTGAAATTCAATTACCTGGAGTTCTGAGGTCAGAGCTGCAGATAATCCTTGTAGGGCAAAGAGTTGCTTCCCAGAGACCAACAGTTTCTGCAGTGGACCCTCTCAGTAGCTAGAAAAAGCTGGTGAAAGAGGAGTCTTACATCTATGTAAAACCCATTTTATTTTCTGCATGGATAATAATTCAGTTTGGAACCCAGCAAACAAGGATCTCACCCTGCTGCCACTGGCTTCAAAATGATGGCATTTTTGCCAGAATTCAGTGGGAGCAGGATCATATTCAGAGAGAGGAATTTAGTTGGTTGTGTTTGAGCACTTGTACGTTTGTCATGACTGGCAGGGCCCCAGATTTCTCAGCATCACATTTTACTCTGTTCTAGAGGATGCCGAATTATGCACCAAATTACACTAAAATTGTTTGATCGTATTTTAACTAGAGTTAGATCCAAACTAAATTCTCATATCCAAACATCTCTAAAATGTTGGGGAGGGTTAAAAAAAATACATTCTCCACGGAAGAACAAATACTTTCAACATTGAAAATTTGTCTAGTTTCTCTGGACTAAAATTAATACAATCTGACCTAAGCAGGATAGCATAGTGTAATCAATTTGATTTACTGTACAGTTTGATCAATAGGTTAAGCTCTTTGTACATTTCCTGAGACTACGCATATTACAGAAAAAAAATTAAAACTTTTTTTAAATCAACGCAGACATTACTAATGGGGGGCTCATGCAAACGACAGTGAAAACCATGACTTTTTCAAAACTTCAGAAGATCACATTTAGTCTCATGCTTAAAAAAATAAAATCTATTACACTAATTCCAAAGATAATTTAACGTTTGATTGGAAGAATTGTAACTAACTACATTACATCTGCCTAAGAAAGCCCCAGTCCTGCAAATCCTTACTCAGGTGAGTATCCCTTGTCTAGATGAGTTTATTGGACTAAGCCCTTCAATAGGGCTATGTCACATGGGGCAAACTGCTGCCCCATGTGACATATCTCTTCTGAAATGCAGATATTCTGTTGCAGCTGAGAGACTGCAGTTGCTAGCAGCGGAGACAGGGTTAATGTTTTTTTCAGAAGGAGCTTTGGAACACATATGGGGGATAGAGCAAACCAAGCTGCTCTGCCTGAAATGCTACTTGATGATTATGATCTTCTAAACCCAGCTAATGCTTAATGTTTAGAAATAAAAATAAAATCTTGCTGCATAGAGGCCCAACTCTGAGGGTAAGAGAGACAGAATCTTTACAGAGTCCACAAAAAGGCCAGTCAGTAAGTAGTGCATCAGTTCAGGACACTTGGATCAGCCCATACAGAACAGCAGAGGTGCTCAGCTCCCACAGTGATGTGGTATGTAGCTGGACCGATTTAACCGTCGCCTTCTGTTTCTAGTGAGGGCAATGTAGCATCCCCCCAAGATGACTGAAACTATCATTTAGTCTTATTTCAATAAAGTGTTTAAGAAATGGTAAAAATAAATACTGGTTCATCAATAGCAAGAAACACCTAGTTCTCATACAGCAATTTTCATCATTAGATCTCAAAGCGCTTACAAAAGACATCAGTATCATTATCCCCATTTTTATGATGGAGAAACCGAGGCACGGAGCGAGGCAAATGGCTCACCTAAGGTCACTCAGCAGGCCAGTGGCAGAGCTTGGACAGGTCTCTTGAGTCTCAGTCTAGTCCAGTCCAGTCCTCTATCCACTGGGGCCATGTAGTATCCCCTCACATGCATGGTCATATTGCTAATACTTTCTGAGGGAGCTTCTGTTTTAGCATCTTGCCAAAGGGACTGCTGCTGTCACTGAAGTCAATGGGTGTTTGGCCAGAGTCAGGAGTCCTCCATGAATGATGAGTTGAGGGCTTCCCTCATGTTATCAAATGGCCTCAGAATTCCCATTGTGTGAGGAGTGGTTTGTTGTTTTGAACCAATAGCAGAAAGCCAGGCAGAGGGTCAGGTGAAGGTTCTGGGCCGACATTCTAGAGTGAAACAGAGAGAGAGACAGACACATAGATGGTAGGTTTAGCAGTAATATTGCTACACCCTCTTGGCCCTCTACCTTCATGTTTTGATCTGCAACCCACAAACTGGCCATAAAAAGTCACCTCATATTCTACAGTTCCTTTCAGATGTGTCAGTTCCTGTAGTGCATGGCGAGCAGTAGGAAGATTTTTCCAGCCCTTTTGTGTGCTGTAGACTAGAACATGTCAAGAACAGTCTAGAGTGTGGGGCATGCCAAAGGACATACTGGTTTGTCTAAATAGGTGAGAACCAGCAGAACTGGACTTAGATCATGTGTGTTTTACTGAACAATTTGAATGAACAAAAGGGAAGGTGCTAGGGTGCGTAGTTAGATGCAAAGGCTGGATAGATCTCAACCTGGGGTCATGACCAGTGGATTGAGACCACCCTCCCTTTCTTTATAGCTAAACAGGAAGGGGTTTCGTAAACTTTTTAACAGAAGGTCAGAGTATGGAAAAGTTTGAAAATCACCTGAGATAGTCATAGTCTTTGTTGGGATGGGGAAGGAAATAGCTGAAGCAGGTTTGCAAACCCCATTTTCCTTATGTGTCAGAGCACTACCATAAAATGCTTTCCAAATTACCTTGTGTGGGGGTGACAACAACGGAGACACACAACGAAGCAAAACTACTGTAAGCTATTAGAGGGGAGGTAAGTCAATTTACTTACCAATTCTGTGCTACAGAGTTCTTCTCTCTGACTTCAAGTATTTGCACAGACCAAGAATTTCTATCCTTGCAAGCGATTACAAGGATTTTTTGTAGGATCCTTTCCAAATACCAGAAGTGAAAATTATAATAGGATTCACTTTCTTTCTCTTCCTAGGAATCCAGTACCAGTCTTTACCATAAGACAGTTACCCATTCACAAGTAATAATTTCAGATTTCTTTTATAACACGCCAAAGATCAACCGTTACAGCACAGCAGTTACAATGTACCCTAGTTAGATTAACATCACTAACTAAAGATTTGTTATTTTTCCTTTAAAATAAAGAATATAACACAGGCCCTAACCCCCTAATATAATATCTTACAAAATCAATATAGGGATTGGCATTTCTGACAATCAGAGAGATTCTGCTTTCATCTAGGCCCACACTGGGTATTATATTGACAATTAAATAAAACATTTAGCTGTTCTGCATAACCAGTTGTTTCAGCAGCCACATAATTAAGGATTTACACAACTTCAAGGAAGAAAGAAAAAAACCTTTACACTGACTGTAGCTGTTATGCTCACACACTGTCTGGTTCAGTGATGTAGTACACCTCCCAAAGACATTTGGCCTCCAGTCTGTAATTGCTTCTTTACGGTGTTTCCCCTGTCTCAGTTCCACTGAATTCTGTAAAATTACAGGAAGCTGCTGTGATCCAAACCACAGATCAGTCTGGGTTACCCATGGCAGCTCTATCTTCTCCCTGCAGGAATGGGCTAGATCTGACTGGTGCTCTATTAGTCAGGGCACAGGGCCATACCTTGCATCTCAACAATAGATATATCACACAAATATAATTGCCCTACTTACTTAATTCTAAGCGTACTTCTTGGAATAACCAGAATAAGGTAGCAGCCTTTTAGGCAAGTAGCAAACTTCCCTATCCCCTTAACTATAATCCACAGCTATATAAAAAAATACTTATTTTCCTTCTTGGGATTAAGGCCAATAAAGACACCTTAACATATAACTGCTGCAGACCAATAATGTCCAACTAATTTGTAAAATTACAGGAAACTGTATTGAGATCCAATTCTCAAATTAGTCTGGGTTACCTCTGGCAGCTCCTATCTTCTCCATGCAAGCTGGGCTGGATCTGATCAGTGCTCAACCTGGCTGCCAGTTTTGTACCCCTGACAGAAATCATTACTGATTGCCCAGGAGCTTACAGCTTCTGACTAAGTGGTGTGGAGTTATATGTATACATGCAGGAATGTCTGCTCTTAATAAAGCCTTCTACATCAGCTTCAAAACTAGGGTTGCCAACTTTCTAATCGCAGAAAACCGAACACCGTTGCCCCACTCCCTGCCCCGAGGCCCCGCACCCTCACTTCATCTCCCCTTCCTCCGTCGCTCGCTCTCCCTCACCTTCAGTCATTTTCACCAGGTTGGGGCATGGGGTTGGAGTGCAGGAGGGGGTGAGAGCTCCGGGATGAGGCTGGGGGGTTCAGAGTGTGGGAGGGGGCTCCAGGCTGAGGTGTGGGAGGGGGTATGGGCTCTGTGCTGGGGCCAGAAATAAGGGGTTTGGAGTGTGGGATTGGGCTCCGGGCTAAGGCCATGCATTGGGATGCGGGGGACGGGGGGTGGGGTGGGGGGGGAGAGGGATGCGGGGGCGGGCTCTTATGTGGGGCCAGGGATGAGGCATTTAGGGTGCAGAAGGGGGCTCTGGAGTGTGGGAGGGGGTGCAGGCTCTGGGAGGGAGTTTGGGTGCAGGAGGGGGCTCAGGGCTGGGAGTTAGGGTGCGTGGTGCGGTGTCTAGGCAGCGCTTACCTCAGGCGGCTTCCGGAAGTGGCAGCATATGCCTCTGGGCGGCTGCTAAGCAGAGGTGCAACCAGACGGCTCTACGTGCCGCCCCCGCAGCTCTCACTGGCTGCAGTTCCCAGCCTCCCAGCCAATGGGAGCTGCGGAGCCAGGGGCAGCACGTGGAGCCCCCTGGATGCCCCTGCACCTTGGAGCCACAGGACATATTGCCTCTTCTGGGAGCCACAGGAAGCCTGCCTTGGCCCTGATGTGCCACCGACCGGACTTTGGGAGGCCGGGTCCCTTTTTGACTAGCCATTCTGGTCGAAAACCACTGCTGGACACCTGAAAACCCTATTAAAAACAGCTATTGAGCATGGTTACCCACTTCCTCTACTGTGCTGACATAGCAATCACTTTTTTTGCAGTCACTCAATGCTCTATACCAGTGGTTCTCAACCAGGGTTACACATACTGGGGGTATGCAGAGGTCTTCTAGGGAGTACATTGACTCATCTAGATATTTGCCTGGTTTTACAATGGGCTACATAAAAAGTACTAGCAAAGACAGTACAAACAACAATTTCATATGGACAATGACTTGTTTATACTGCTCTATATACTATACACTGAAATGTAAGTCCAATATTTATATTCCAATGGATTTATTTTATAATTATATGATAAAAATGAAAAAGTAGGCAATTTTTCAGTGTGCTGTGACACTTCTGTATTTTTATCTGATTTTATAAGCAAGTAGTTTTTAAGTGAGGTGAAACTTGGGGGTACACAAGACAAATCACACTCCTGAAAGAGGTACAGTAGTCTGAAAAGGTTGAGAGCCACTGCTCTGTACTGCCACCTTTTCTGAGAGCAGGTAGAAAGAGCAGCTGTAATTACAGCAAGTAATGTTTTTGGCTGACCACTAGGAAATAAAAAAAGAAATTGGGTTATACTGTCAAGGCAGCGAGCATAGGGAGGAGCCTAAGGACTGAGGTGTGTGACTGGTAGAGCCCTGCAAATCTGCAGATATCTGTTTTACATCTGCGGACCATGTCTGTGGATACAAATTTTGTATCTGCGCAGGGCTCTAGTGATTGGAAATATTGTTCTAGCATTTGATTAATCAGACTGATTATTACATCACTGCAGGCACAATTACAGCTGCTCTATTGGTTTTATCGTTCTAGCCTTTAATTATTAATTATGATTACAGCATTATGGAGTGCACAATTACAGCCCCTCTATTGGCTCTACTGTTTGATTATCAAGGACGATAAGTTTACTGCACACCTTACTGTCATACTATTGGGTTTACTGTTCCAGCATTTGATTATTGATGATGATTTTCATATTATCGCATGCACTATTACAGCTGCTATTGGGTTTATCATTCTAGCATTTGATTAGTAATGATTATAACATTTTTGCATGCACTATTACAGCTGCTACTGGGTTTATTATTCTAGGGTTTGATTATTAATTATAACATTACTGCCATACTACTGGGTTTATTGTTCCAGTGTTTGATTATTAATGATGATTTTCACATTATTGCATGCACTATTACAGCTGCTATTAGGTTTATCATTCTAGCAGCATTTGACTATTAATGATTATAACACGATTGCATGCACTATTACAGCTGCTATTGGGGTTATCATTTTACCAGTTGATTATTAATGATTGTAACATTTCTGCATACACCATTAAAGCCACTCCATTGGGCTTATCAGTTCAGGGTTTAATTATTATTGACAATGATAAGGTTACGGCATTGCACTATTGCAGCCACACTACCAGGGCTGAATTTTTCAGCATTTGTTTGCTAGCAAGGATTAAAATGTGAACAGCTGTACTAGTATATTGCTGTAGATTTATTAACCCATCCCTACTTATTACACCCTGCACTGGTTACATTAATTATAGCATGTGCCTTGCAAACCTGTCTGGCATGTGCTACCACGTTCACCTCCATCCCCGATGGGCAGCAGGGGGGTGTGGCAGGGGTTGGCTGGAGACAGGGCAGGGGGCGTGGGCCTGGCTACAGGCAGGGCAGAGGGTGCAAGGCTGGTGCGGGCAGGGGTGTGTGTGGGGCTGGCTGGCTTTGGGCAGGGCCATGCAGCAGGGGTTGGCTGGAGACAGGGCAGGGGGTGTGGGGAAGCCGGGCCACCCGGGTCCAGCACACCGGCTCTTCCCGGTACGCTGTACCGGGGCTTGGGCGCGGGGCCCTCTTAGGGGTGGGACCCGATTCAGGGGAATTGATTGAATTGGCCTAAAGCCGGCCCTGGCCCCAAGGCTGAGGTGTGCGTTGCCCCATGGCAAGGGTTCCAGAGCCATTATACGGGGGTGGGGACCGTTCTGTGTGAGAGAGAGAGCGAGCGGGGGGCTGTTCCCCCCGGCTGTTAGTTGAGGAGGCTGCTGTCTCCCCCCCACTGCTGGCTATTTGGGGGAGCTTTGGTTCCCTCCGTTTCCTGCAGCTGTGGGTGGGGGAGGGGCCTTTGTTCCTCCCTCTCCTCCTCCCCCCACTGGTTGGGTTGGGGAGGGGGCTTTGCCTCCCCCCACCCCCGTTCTGTGGGGTGTGCTCTGCTCCTAACCTGCCCCCCTCAGTGTTTTTGTGAAGGGGGCTCTGTCCCTGGCCATCCCTGCCCCCCCTCAGTGTGTCTGTTCAGAGTGGGCTCTGTCCCCAGCCTCTCAGTGGTTGTGTAGATTGGAGGGGGGCTTTTCTCTGTGCCTATTCCCTCCAGTGTGTTTTTTTTATGGGCACCAAGGCCTTGTGTGAGGTGGATAGAGATTGAGGCTCCAGTACACACCACCTGCGTGTAACCCCTTTGGGATTTAGAGAGCATGGCCCTTTAAATCTTTGCCCTGAGGGGGGGGAGTGCTGATTGTGCCTGAAGGAGGAAGTGCAGGGGGGTGGGGGAAGAGCGACAGGGTGTGTGTCTGGAGCTCCAGACAGAAGGGCTGCAGCCAGAGGGGCCCTCACAGAAAGCAGCAGCCGAGAAGCTGCCCGGAGTCTGCGAGGGACAGAGCAGCGACCGGACACCCCAGGACAGGAGCCAGGGGGAGCACTGGGCCAGGGAGGAATCACCCGAAGACAGGCCGGAGCTGGACCCGGTATCACTGCTGCCAGAGCTGCATGGGGCTGTGAGTACTGGAGCTTGTGGCCTTGCACTGGGGATAAGGAGGAAGGCAGTTAGCTAGTTAAGTGGGGAGGGGGTCGCTCTGTGTGGCTTTGCAAGAGCGGCAGAAGAGGGCCCCGGAGGGGTTTGTTGGGGAAAGTTCACTAGCGCCGAAGACGACCAGGAGCACTCAAGACTCACCACGGGACTGGAACTTTGCCAGGACTCCCAAACTCTGAGTGCAGATGTATTGCTCAGTGTCTGTCCTTTCAGACTGTGCTACCACTGGGCCTGTGCAGGGCCTTGTGTTGAATGCAATTCTGTTTTACCGCTCTCCATGTCTTTCCCCCTGTTATTTTCCTCCATTCATCCCTCTGTGAATAAATATTTCCCTTTCCTATATTCACTGTACTATTCCAGTGTGTGTGTGTTCACTCTGGGGGGTTTGGAACAGATGTCCCTAGGGTAGAAGGGATTTTTCCTGATGCAGAGCAGACCAAAAGTTACACACGCACTGGAGTCTGACTTTGGGGGATGGGGTTGGATCCCCTGCTTTGAGGATATGTTTTGGGAGAGAGCACAAGAGAGCCAGTTTGTGCTATGGGAGAACACCAGAGCCCTTCTGCTTTTGCAAAGGGGTCTGAACTGCTTGATTAGTGCATTGGGTTGGCAGCTTATCAAGGGTCCAGTTGTCATGGTTGCAAAAATATGGTGTAATAAAAAAAAAGGGGGTGGGGAATGATGTAGACTGCATTAACTCATCCCTTATATTAATTCTCTCAGAACAACAATCCCCATCCCTTAATTTGCCAGAACACATGTGAACCGACTGGCTGCCTCCCAAGTTCCCCCTGTTCCTGTCATGGTCTGAGGTTGCTTTGCAGGCCCCTGCCTCCGTTTCTCTTGTCTTTAATTCAGGGCCCCTGAACTCAGATTATCAGCACAAACTTATCTCTGAGTCATCAACACCCCAGCTCAGAGCTAAAATTATTAACATAAAACAGTTCCCAAAATTAAGTTCTCAGAATCCCCCTCAAGACCATACTCCTAGGCCTTTCCTGCTTGAAAACTTTGCCCTGAAGATTCAAGGTTTGCTACTGTGTTCTGTTCATTCCTAGCAGTTTCTATAGTACACCTCTACCCCGATATAACGCTGTCCTTGGGAGCCAAAAAATCTTACTGCATTATAGGTGAAACTGCGTTATATCGAACTTGCTTTGATCCGCTGGAGTGTGCAGCACCATCCCCCTGGAGCGCTGCCTTCCCGCGTTATATCTGAATTCGTGTTATATTGGGTTGCGTTATATCGGGGTAGAGGTGTATTTCACTCCCACTTCATAGTGGTGGTTAGTCTCCTTAAGCATTTCTCACTCTGTAGCTTTCTGTTGCTCTTCATTGGGGAATCAGCTCCTAAATGCTCAGCTGGTTCTAATAGTTAGACCCCACTCCTCATCTCAGGTGTGACAGGCAGGAGTAAGAGGCCAAGGCTGGCTGATTCCAGACCTCCAGCCTTTAAAGAGGCAAGCCACCCTGTGTAGAATCAATGAGGCTACAGCATTTCCATTCATACTGTGAGAAGAGTTTGGCATTTAGACCCTGCTAAGGGATAGTCAACATGAGCATTTCAGGTGGTAACTGCCACCTAGTACATGTAAGCCAAAAAGTAGCTTCTTGATGTTTTCTTACAGTAGAAAAGTACATTCTCTTCCACATCTTCATCGGGGTCAAAAATAGATGAGATTATCAGAATTGACAATGTCCAGAAGCTCCAACTGAGATCAGGGCATACTGTGCTAGGTACAGTAATGATACGTAGTAAGCAACAGTCTTTGCCCCTAAAAGCTTACAAAAGATAGACAAAAGGTGAGAGAAGGGAAGTTATATTTCCACTTTACAGACGGGGAGCTGAAGAAAAGAGACACCAAGTGACTTACCCAAAATACACAAAGTCTATGGCAAAGCCAGCAACTGAACCCATATCTTCTGAGTCTCAGTTCAGTGCCTTCACTTCAAGACCATTTTGCTTACTTCCTCTTACTGCCCTGCCCCAGCTACCTCTTGCCTGAGGTGAAGCTTGGACAACTTTAGTTGTAAATGAGAATTTTTCAGAAAGTTAGGCTCATGCATGATAATAGAGACCCTTTCTTTCTGGTCCTTATCTGATGTGAGAACAACTTGCCACCCTTTCTGCTAGCCTTCTAGCAAGGTCGTTTGTCAGAACCTACAAATACATGCACATCACCAACTTCATTCACATGAGTAATCCCACTGAAGTTGTTGGGATTATTTTTGTGAGTAAATGTCACTCACATCCATGCCCTCAGTGTCTGCAGCTGCAGGTTCTATTACAGAGATGCACATAATGCAGCCCAAGGGTCAAAGGAAAACAACAACATCCTTAAACGCAGCCCTTGTAGTTCAGGGTAAGGATAAGCTAATCAACTAAAGATTGTTTTAAATTGCTGGTGCACTCAAACAATAGCCCTTGTCATTTTCATAACTGTAGCCTTCTCCTACCTGGCCTCTCTCCCTGCCTCTCGGGTCTCTCCAGTCAAGTCAGACCAAAATCCATCCGTTTCTCTCACCAGTCCAACCTTTCACCTCCCTCCCCGCTTGAATCTCCCATTTGGCTTCTCTCTTACTTCTGTCATGCGTCTGACAAAGTGGGTATTCACCCACAAAAGTTTATGCTCCAATACATCTGTTAGGCTATAAGGTGCCACAGACTCTTTGCTGCTTTTGTCTCTTACTTTGTAATATTTAAACTCATCTTCCTCTGTAATGTCCTTACTACTGAATATTGTCCCAGGCTACGTCTTAGCTCTCATTTTGTCCTCTACTCATTCCCTACACTCTTCCCCGTTGCGCCATGCAGCTCCTTTCCCCCATTCTCTTTCAGTACTTTCCCCATGCTAGCCCCACTGCCGACTTACATTTATACATCCATCGGCATCCCATTTGAGCGCTTTAGCTTCTGCCATCTGGTTCTTGACTTCATGGTCAAGTGTCCTTTCTCCCCACTTTCAAATCCCTGCTTAAAACTCCCCTTCAAGTAACCCTATTTCTATTATCATAATTAATACCTTCACTGACGCGCCATGCCGTATGCCATTGCCCTATGTTTTATTTAGATTGAAAGCTCTTTGGGGGCAAGGAATGCACATTATATTTTCTATAGAGTGCTGCATAAATTAGTGATTGTCAGTAAATGTATTGTAAGATTCTATTCCACTGTGGACTCTACAGAAGATAGAAGTACAGTATGTGTTCAGCTGCAAAGTACACACACATTCTATGAACTTTGGCCTAATTTTTTGATGGCAGGGGAATAAATAGCCATTAATTTCTATAATAAATCTATTTATCTCACCGGAGCCTTGAAGATTTTGGAAGTTGCAATAAGCAGAGTCTCCCTTAGGAGATAAAGTGTTTGGGAGTTACTTCACAGAACCTCGTGCACTATTAGGAAGATATGTGCAGTCACAACTGATTGCAGATTTATGGCACTCAATCTCTAGGGCATTTAACCTATTGTAGCTTGGAGGAATCGGACTAGTGGTTAAGTTGCTTGCAGTTATTGTGACATCCCTGAATGAAATCTAGGAACCAAAAATTGCCCATCTCCCAAAAGGCCAATGATTCAGTTACTTAGGTACCCTGCCTCAAATAGTGGGAAATGCTGTATACTTCAAAGGGATGTGCAAAAACATGAGAATTGTGCAAGAGGGAGTCTCTTCTTGATTTCACAGAGGGATTCCTTTAATCTTGAAGCACTAGGATTGCGAGTCTTTTTCCCTCCCAACATATTTAGAACACAGCAAAATTACCCATTCAACACATAACATTATGCTAAAGTCCTGCAAAACTAAGCAAACAACTTTTCAGTGCTTACCTTATACAGGAAGTGACACAGCCTTAATTCTGACAACTTCTTTTGCTTATAGTGTGTACACTCTGCTATTGTTGAGTTCTGTAAGAGAGCTGGTGTAACAATTATATTAGTATCAAACTTTGCAGCACATAGCCTTATGGAATTTCCTTGTCTGGACTCCCATTTTTTTTTTTTTTTTTAAAGATTCCTTAATAACCTTATATTAGCATTTTGGATTTGCAGTGGCTTAATCTTGATGAGATGTCATGCCAAAGGGCATGGACGCACATTGAGGGGTGTGTGGCTGAGGTCTGGGCCAGCCCCCAGGCGGGGCTGGGAGGGAGCACCACCCAACTCTGCTCTTGAACCCAGCTGCTGGCTCTCTCATGATGCCTCTTTCCCCATCTGTAAAATGGGGATAACAGTAGTTCCTTCTTCCACCCTTTGTCTTGCCTGTTTAGACTGTAAACTCATCAAAGTAGAGACTGTCACAGCACCTAAACACAAGAGAGCCCTGACTTTGGCTGGGGCCTCTAGGCCTGACTCTGATATAAATAAAGAATCAAAATGTATGTAAGAAATACAGGCCTGTGCTTCTGAGGTGCTTAGTACCCAGAGCTACATCAGACTTCATTTTGAATTTTCAGCAGCTCTGAAAATTAGGCCTTGTATCCTGGGAAATGTGGTATGATTTTAATAGAGCCACAATTTAAGAACAACTACAATTGCATCCTAAGAACATTGAAATTTGTAACAGAAATATTCTGGCATTGCAAGCAAATGTGATTTAGTGGAACCAAACCTCTGTAGGGACTATCAATTAATTCTAAATAGGTGGGGTTTTTTAAAAGGGTAATACTTCCTAATCCCCTCTGCAAACCAATGTTCATAGTGTCATCCTTTCTCATGCAAGGAGCCCAACAGCAATATTTGCATGAATAAGACTATTCGCTAGAGAAAGGGCTCGCAGCATAAGTTCTCTCATGAGGTTTCACCAAAAGCTGTAATGTATATATACACTTCTAAACAGTGCCACCACTATAACATCTGGCTGCCCAATATGAAAAACACACAAACAGTACCATTTGCAATGGGAGTTCTGGGTGGAAAGGCTGCAGGATTGCATGCATAAGATGTTGAATATTATTTAAAAAAATAACAAGTAGAAAAAACTTTAACAGAAATTTTCTTTGTTTCCGTGCACATGAAATATACATGCTGGGATGAGAAATTGTTACAGTTCTAAAGCTTTTGATTCTCTTAAAATCTGAAACTTTTCTCAACAGCATATTAAAAACAGAGGAAAATTAATCAGAAGACCGGTGCTGGGAAATCAGATTGTATAGTTCAATTAATTAATACTTTATTACAGGAAACATGAGCTTCTCATCGGCTTGAGAAATCATGTTCTAGTAAATATACAAATAGCTATTTAATGATCATGTAATATGCCTTTCCTGAAATTATTTATTTTCCCCCCTGTATTTCCTGAAATTGTTCCTTAATTTTTCTATTATGAAATACCAATGGGGCACCATTAATTCAAAAGTGTATTCTGTGCTATGGTCAACACTTTGTATTATTGCCTTCTAGGGAAAAAGCTCCTCTTCCCCCACACTCCAAGCTTGCAGTTAGATTGTGTGGTAGGTATTAAGAATGAAGGGGCAAAAGGGCTCTAAAAGCAGCAGCCATTTTTTGTTCTTTACTACTGCTTTGGAAACAGTCATTTGAAAAGATTCTGAATTTATTATTTTACTTGGCACTTGGGCAACAAAGGTGGCACTTTCTTTTGGAGAGGAGATTTTATGCAGATCTGCATGTGCATTCTGTGTGTGTTGCCAACTGCAAGTATGTCTGGTTTTTGGGTTTTTTTTACTTGAATAAACTTCTGCTATTTAGAGATGGGAGAGTATCAGAAGTTTCAAATAATAAGCAACGTTCAGCTCAGCAGATTTTGTTATCCAGATTTATTTTTGAGAAGTGAATATTTACACAAAGGTAAAACGGAGATCAGTATTTAATCCTAGGGACAATAATTGTTGCTCAGCAATGTTTCCACTATAGCCATTCATTTCAGAAATGTAGCAGTTTTCCTTTGGAATCAGCACTCTAAATGGAGATTATTAAGCATTCGTGATGGGCACAGTACAAAGGCACATTTGCAGACAATGCATGCCCAAGAAGTTTACAGTTTAAAATGCAGACACTGATAAGGCAAGACTCACTGGGAGACCCAGAAGAGAAAGTGGTTAGAGCATTACATATATTTTCTAATCAAAAACTTTCTTTTCCTTCTTACACTCTTCCTTAAAAATCATGAGATGGAGAGCTCAGTTAACGGCTTGTGGGCCTGTTGTCAGAGTCCTCAGAAATTATTTGAATTAGGAGATTAAGGGGCCAAATGCATTGAGATTGCAAGGTCATTTAGCAGTGGTGCCCAACCTTTCTACACGAGAGGTCCACATAACCCTAAGCACAACCTTATGTGGATCAAACAGATTCTACATATTTTCGTAAGATTTAAAGTCACCTGTATTGATTTATATTTTAAGTTCAGCCTGTTTTGCATATATTTAGACAGGTTGTTTCTATGTACAGTGTTGTCTATTTAAAAAACAAAGAAATCAGTGAATAAAATGTGTATCAGGATGACAGAAAACAGGAATAAACCAGTAAAGAACAAATAACCGTCTCCGTAATCACAAACAAAGAGTGCACTTTCTGAGTTAGTGAGAAGTCTAAGGTGGTTTCTCAGCAACCAGTTTGTTGAAATTTGGCTCAAAGTCAGAGACGCTCATCTGAAATACAGCATGCAGGTGGTCATCTGTTAGGAGGTACCGCAGCTTAGACTTATTCTGCTTCATAACTGAGAAAATTTGTTCGCAGATGTATGTGCTGCCAAAAATTGTACACATTCATCTAGCAAATTTGCGCAGATTTTGGAAACGATTATTGGGCAGCAGTGAGGAAAACTCCACCAGTTTCTTTTTGTGAAATATGTCTTTTAAATAGGAGTTAAACTGCAGTTCAGTCAATTCCATTTGCAGAGAGACAAGGACATTATCCACGTTAGAAACAAAACAGTTTTCAAACAGACAGATGTCAATTGCCTATGACTTGAATTTGGAAAATCTGACTTCAAAATTCTCATCCAAGAGGTCTAGTCATTTTACCATTTGGGCACATGGAACCGGAACACTGACATTTTCATCCTGAGTTCTTCACAAGAAGGAAAGTGAGATAGTGTTCCCCTCTCTGAGTGTTGTCACAAGAGTTTCAGTTTTGCGTGAAAGGCTTTCACATCTGAGTATAACTGGGAAACAAGCCTTTCTTTACCTTGCAACTTCAATCTGAGCTAGGTCAAATGGTGTGTTAAATCTGTTAGAACTGCCAAATCCCTACAACCACATTGGATCTGAGTGTTTAGGTACATTTTTAAACTTTTCATTCATGAACATATTGATTTAATTCTGCAAGGTGAAGAAATGTTTGAGCACATTTCTGTGACTAAGCCAACATACCTCATTATTCTGAATCAATTTCCTTCAGGAATGCTTGAAAAGAGTGGTGATTCAACCTACGTGCCCTGATCAAGTTGACAGTGGCCACCACAGTTTTCATTACATTTTCCAAGTTTAGAACTTTTCCTGACAGAGCAGGTTGGTGATTAATACCATGCAACGCCATTGGCCTTTCAGCATTGCACAAATCAATCTCCTTATGCAGCCCAGTCAGTCCAGTCTTGTGGTCTACCATGTTGATTCCAAGACAGACCGAGTTCCCTAATAGTGTTGGCAAATCTCCAAAACAAGTCTTCACCTGTAGTTTTCCCATGAAGCGTCTGGAGTGCTGCAAGCTCCTCAGTGATTTGAAATGCCTCGTCTATTCCATGAATGAAAATTAGCAGCTAAGCACGGTCAGTAATGTCATTGCTTTCATGCAAAGCCACTGAAAAAAAATCTCAAAATCGCAGAGCTGTTCTTTTAAATCTGCACCAACATCATCATCTTCAAGTAATGATCTGGCGAGACGGACTTACTGCTTCCATAAGTTCCCTTTTGTCAGGACACATTTCCTCCATAACCACATTCATACACTTTTTTATGAACTCCCTGTCAGAAAAAGATTTACACTTAGTAAATACGTAACAGTAGCTTGCCTTCACTACTGCTGCATTTTCTTCTTAGCATTTGCTGTAAACTTCCAACTTCTTTTTTTTCCAAAGACGTGATCTTTGCAGTTCAGTGTGCACCTTTGTAGTCATCATACTTTCCTTGTGTTTCATGTCGTAGTGTCTCGATGTTATATTCCTTCCATACTGCAGCTGTTTCTTTACAAATCAGACCTACTGATTTGTCTTGATAGGGCACAAAAAAGAATTGATTGGTCCACTTACCTTGAAAAAAACAACATTCAATGTCCATGTTCTGTTTTTTGTTGGAGGCATTTTCGCATCGCCCATCAAACGTATTGCATCTGGGATAGGCTATAGCTAATATGTTCATGTCCAAAGGCGTCTTCCTGAATTTTTATAGCAACAATCACTAAGGAAGTATTGGTCTGGTTAGCCTATATCTGAGCTGCGAACAGAGTTATTATTTACAGGTTTGCGCTTATATGAAACGTGACACTTTTTTTTAATTAAACCCATTCTTTATCACATTTTTTGATACTTCCTTGTGTAAACTACAATGATGTAAACGTGACAACAAAAAGCTAATGAATCGACAGCTAGTATATTGTAGTGAAGCAAGCTGCGGGCCTTATGAAATGCTCTGGTGGGCTGTATACGGCCCGCAAGCTGTAGGTTGGGCACCCCTGAAATAGAGCACAAGAAACAAAATTGTAGAAGGCATGAATTCCATTCAGCCCCAGTTTTCCATTTTTAACCTTACTTTATTCACGACGTAAGTAGTGCCAATGACGAGAATAGGACTCAAGTAAGGCAAGGATGATTTGATCCATAATGGACCACATAGATACCGGGATGTCTTCCTTTCTGAATGTTTGCACTAACATATGGAAGAAATGTAGCTGTCATATAGCATTTTTCATCAGTAGATCTCAAAACAATTTGCAAAATAGGTACGTATAACTGTCCCCATTTTAAAAACACATGAACTGATGCATAGAGAGGTGAAGGGACTTACCCAAAAGTCAATAGCGCAGCCAGGAATAGAACTCAGGTCTCTTGAGTGCCAATTCAGTGCTTTATCCAGTAGGCCACATTACACCATAAAACATTAGGAACTCTAAACACGCATCGAGTTGGTTAGTCCTTCAAAGTGAAATCTGCTGGTGTGGCCTTGCTAGAAAGAAAAGACACACTCATTCTTAAGCAGCGTCCTTAAACTTTGTGTTCGAGGCGTGTTTAAAAATATTAATAAGGAAACGAGATTGCAGTGTAGCTATAAAATTCAGCTTACTTTGTATAAAACAGATTAGCACATTCTAATAACACTAGCTCTCAAAATTGCATTTACAGTACTGGTGAGTTTAGTCCCAGGGACTGCAGTGGTGTTCTTTAATAGGCAGCACTATGCTCACTAGTATAGTAGTTCAGGCCCCTACATTACACTGCTGGTTTTTGTTGCAAATAGAATATTTGTTGCAAATAGAATATTCAAAAAATCAAAAATGATTTTTTTTATTCCAAACAGTACGTAGGCAGTAATCTGAGGATGAGCTATTGTGATCTCTAGAGTCCTGGTAACGCCTTACGCTGTGCTGTATAGATTCACTTTGTGCACCATACTTGTTACAAACTGTATCCTGAACTATTTTACATGTGTAACTAATGAAGGTATGAAGAGAGATCAGTAGCAGCAGAGGAAGAGAGAGATTGAGGTATAGGCAAAGGAAGAAACTTTTTTCTTTTTTTTTTAAATATGAAATGTAAGGCAAGATGGACGGTTGATGTGAGTAGAAGAGATATAGGAAGGTGGTGACAGGAGCTGCAGAGAATGAAGCTATTGCACTAACAGCGGAGAGATTGTTTGAAGGGGCAAAGAAGAAGGTAGTGCTTAATGAGTAGAGGGAAGGAGCAGAAAGAAGTAAAGACAAATAAGGGCCACGAGGTTTCCTGGAATAAATCCATGGAGGTTTTTTAAAACCAGGACAGCCATTTTTAATGGGTTTTGGAAATGAATAGGGGACCCAATGTTTGAAAAAGTCTGGTTGTACTGTTCCTTGTGTGTGAGACTCTCTCTGAATGAGGGAGGCTGGCATATAGTGATTGAATACTTAGAACCCTACTAAACAAGAGCTTGGGTTCCAACATGGTAGTGAAATCTAAGATATTCGGTAGCATTTCAGAGGGGAAAACAAAGAGGGTAGGTTGATTATAGGAGGTTGTAAGAACAAACAAAGGATTATGCAATTGGATCATTCCTGACCGCTGTTACTCAGCCAGCGTGTTTACGAACATAGAGAGCCAGTCTTACAGGATCCTTCTGTGATCAGGATTTTCTTGTGTATTAAAGAGTTCATTAATCCTTGAATCTAGTGCAGCATCAGTTTTCCTTTTATAACAACATAGGAACAAACGGCAACTTGACAGAGGTCCAAGTTCTTTTGGAGTTTCTGTGTCACTGTATGGCACTGGTCCTGTAATCACAGCTATGGGAGCAGACCTGTGTGCCTGGGCAGAGCCTCATTGACTTAAGTATGGCTAACTATCAGGCACCTATGTTATACTATGTGGATGAGCACGATAGAAATACCTAAATGTAGGTCTGAGAAACTGGCCCTTTAGAATCTAATCACTGTGTTTGCAAAGTGCCATCTTGGCCCAGAGCAAGCTCAGTTTATCAAATCCTGTTCCGGAAAGTGGCTTCTAATCAAAGAAAATTGTGTGTAACAATGTGTTGCCACTTCCATGCAGGTGAGGTCACAAGGACACAATGTATGAAACTTCATGTCTATATATGATAATAGTTGAACAGAAAGCTGATATTAAGAGAAGATACCTTGTTCAATGGCGCAAAATATTTTTTTTTTTGGAACAGATCCTCACAAGCCTCATTCCACTTCAAGAGATGGCTCATCCCAAGTTTAGGAGAGAAATAAATCTAAAGAAGAAACTCTTGCAATGTGAGGTAATTTGGATAAATGCATTGCCAGCTTTATCACTGCTCTGATGGAAAGAGGAGTTTAATATGGTTTGTCCTTTGCCATTTAAAAAATATTTTCCCGAACTTACCCGTTATTTTCACTTCGCTTGTTATGGTGCTGCTTCTTATGGGATTTCCGTGAAGCCTCTAGTAGAATTGTAGCGAATAACACATGAGCCTGTTTGATTATGTTGCCCGTGAAGCAATACTGGATGCCTCTGTTAGTTCTGCAAACAGGAAGATATAAAGAATAAGTCCTATTGCCAAAATGATCTTGAATGGTACTACTACAGCTGTATAGCTTGAGTGAGCCTCAAAAACTTACTAAGCAGGTTTGAAAAACATCCTAAGCACCTATTAGCTAGAGCAGTGTTTCTGTGGCCATCAGGGGCTTTTTTTGTGGCCACATCCTGCTGAGCAGTGATTTGGGGGTGGGAGGAGAGAAGACAAAATAGTGGACTCTCCCCTGGGGCTGCCAGCAGCAGTTGGGCCCTGCTCCCCTTTGGAGACAAACACCAGAGGAGCAGCCACCCAGTGAGTTCCCCACTTTCCAGGGGCAGGCTTCAGCCCTGGGGTGATGAGTGGCAGGCTCCACCGCATGGCAGTGGGCTCTGTCCCCAGGCTCACCACTCCTCCCCATCACCCCTGGCCCCCGCTGCCTCCTCCAGCCTTGGGCTGTGGCTTTGACCCTGGGCTCCCCTGCCTCTTCCCCCCCATTGCCCCTAGCCCCAGCTGCCTCCCCTGACTCCACACACACACACACACACACACACTGTCCCTGGTCCCCCCTCCTCCCTACCCAGGGCTTAATTTGTCCCCTGGCTTGCTGGGGCTGAACAAATCTACTGTGAAAATCTGATATTTGTATGCTGGTCAATATCACTTTTCACAGCAGAGTTAGTAGCTAGCTGGGAGGCTGTGAAAAGTTATATTAATAGACAAGTATCACTTTCCACAACAGCAGACTTACTAGCTAGCAAGTCTTAAAAAAAGAAAAAAGAAAAGAAACCACAACAACAAAAGAAGGATGTGCAAAGCACCTTATTTGTGCTGCTATTCTGTTTAGGTCCAGTAAAGAACAGAGACAACTGTGCATTATTTTTACTATTGAGGCCGCAAAAAACACTATGTAAATGAATTGCAATGATTTGGACCTGTATACTTGCATATTTGTTTGTTTTTCCTAAAGTTAATTAAGTATTTTAGGATAAATTGTCAGAGTGCTAGCTGTACTCTGAGGCCATCAAAATTTATTTTGCGAGAACCCCATAGCTAGAGAACTAAATCACTAAGCTAGAAGTAGATATGCAATTCCAGTACCTGCTTTTACTACTGTTTGCTGCCAAGCATGAAACTGACAGGGTTAGTGACAGTTTCACTACTGGGCACAGAGTTATGAAAGTTCCATTAACTCTTGTTAATTTCACTTTGCTGCCGCTCAGGAAAGCTGTGAGCAGCAACAGAGGCAATGGAGCTTTCTGGCTACAGACTCAGATGATGTAATTGCTTTATATGCAAACCGCATTCAGATTTAAATTGCACCTCTGATCCATTGGGATGCCAAAGTGCTTCATATACTGTACACGGGAATAGCCTCTCTCACCACTAAGATGCAGCAACTGTTTCACAGCACACAGTAACAGTGTACAATAATAGTGGACAGGAAGTGAAGTGTAGCCACAGTCCCTTAAGACTATAAGGAGGAAGTGAGATTAGCAGCATGTACTATTAATGAGAGCTGTCCTTTAGCAAAACACCACTGTTTTTATACCTTTTTTTTTTTTTTTTTAAACCCTGCCATGATCATTTTCAGGAGCAGAAGTGGTCAGAAATATGGCTAGCATCTTCCTGTCTACAGGATAGTACAGAATACCCCTGTGTCCACAGAAGCAGTAGTATAAAAGAGAACTGATAGAGCAATTTTAAAACCCCAGGTTATTTATAGCATCACAACACACATTCAGTTCCTCAAAGTGTGATGTGATAAATCCAAGAATATCCACAACATAGCAGTAGTTAAAAGTCCCAAAATTATCCACATAAATGAGCTTCACCAGGCCCCTACCTGTGTTAGCCATGGATTCTGCTGTCTTTAACTCTCAACCAAGCAGACATCTCCTCCCTACAACACTTAACAAGGAGAGCAATCTTATTAACCACTGACTTATTCTTCCCAAAGATTTTTCTTTTTCCGTAGTGGCAGCTCGCCTCTTCCATAATCCTTTACTTTCCACATAGATTTAATGTAAAGGTAAGGGCAAACTTTTGCATATGAGTGGGGTTTTTGTTTGGTTTTGGCTTGGCATGTTTATCTTGGCAAAGGAAGGGTTTCAGACCCATTCATCTAGTTAGCTTAAGGATATTTCCAGATCCTCAGTCACTGAAGAGAATGATAACACGTCGTCTTTTTTGCTTTGTAATTATTATAGTCAAAGCAGATGCCCCATGAGTAGATTTCACTTAGTCCTGCAGCAGGTCAGATGGCTCCCTAGAGCACTAGCTATTTAGTTTACATGCACACCTCTGACTACTGACTGATATTTTCAACTGTGCTTTGCCTGCTAGTCTGTAATCTGTAACCTTAGATTTCCACCTTTAGCCTCTTTCTCAATTCTTGTCATTCTGGACTCTGGCCAACACCAAGAGTGGCACAATCAGTTTCACAACGGTGTGTCTTTTAAACTGAACGGCTGCCACTATTAAAATGATCTGTGCTATCATAAAATAAGCAGCCTTAAGCATTAGCCATGCCCCAACAAGTTAAATCTTTAAAAAAATGGTAGATGAATGATCTTGCTGTTGCTGTTTTTGCACCGAACACAGTGACATCTTGTGGCAAATTAGGTTAAAGTATTATTTTGTTTTCTCCACGTCTACCCTGACTCCAGATGCCTTTGAGTGTGGCAGTCTAAATTCAGTCTGGGTTACTTCTTGTGCCCCACTTTCATCTCTATATTTTATCCTTCCAATTTGGTATCAGACACCGATTACAAGAGGATGTAAAACAGACCTAGCCACAGTCCCTGTGGTTTTATTTCTGTAACCTTTCCCAGACTAAGCCCATTGTCCGTTACTGCCCTTTATTTGCAATCTTTCAACCACTTTTCAATTCACAGAAGTCTTAAATTCAAACAGTGGTTTTCAAACTTTTTTTCTGGGGACCCAGTTGAAGAAAATTGTTGATGCCTGCAACCCAACAGAGCTGGGGCACAGGGATTTGGGGTGCGGGAGGGGGCTGTGGACTGGGGCACAGGGTTGGAGTGCAGGCTGCAGGGAATGAGGGATTCAGGGTAAGGGAGGGGGCTCTGGGCTGGGGCAGGGGGTTGAGGTGTGGGAGGGGGTCAGGGCTCTGGGCTGGGGCCAAGAATGAGGATTTAGGGTGCAGGAAGGGGCTTCGGGTTTGGGGGGGCTCAGGGCTGGGGCAGGGGATTGAGGCACAGACTTACCTCTGGTGATTCCTGGTCAGCGGCGCAGCCAGGGTGCTAAGGCAGGCTTCCCGCCTCTCCTGGCACCGTAGACCACACTGTGCCCCAGAAGCAGCTGCAGCAGGTCCAGCTCCTAGGCCGAAGTGTGCAAGTGGCTCCGCGTGTCTCTCACCCACAGGCACCCCCCCCCCAGCTCCCATTGGCCGGTTCCCAGCCAATGGGAATGTGGAGCTGGTGCTCAGGGCAGGGGCAATGGACGGAGCCCTGTTGTCCCCCTGCCTGGAAGCTGGACCCACTGCTGGCCGCTTCTGGGGCGCAGTGCTGTGTCGGAACAGGTAGGCACTAGCCTGCCTTAGGTGGGCAGCACCACCGACGGGACTTTTAATGTCCTAGTCAGTAGTGCTGACCAGAGCCGCTAAGGTCCCTGGGTGCTGAGCAAGGCGACCCAGTGCCTTACATGCCGCGATCCAGTACTGGGTCATGACCCAAACTTTGAAAAACGCTGGGTTAGGAAAGGAAGATTTTGTGAGTCAATGTATCAAATGCTTTACTGAAGTCCAAATGTATTATAATCAGTGTGTTATCCCAATTGACCAAAGAAGTGATGTTGCTGTGGAGTTCATTGACTGACATAATTTAAATGGTATAAATTTTGGTGGGATAGGAAGAAATCAAGAACATTTTGTATCATAGGGCTGCATCAAAGTTCTGACACTATTTTCAATTCTCCCTCACTCTCATTCGCAGACCCTACCAAGATGAGATTGGGTCCCTGACTTTTTGGGGGGATCTCCCTAGTACTGCTGCCCTTTACAGAAGGCAATGGATTTGGCAAGAACCCAGATGTAGGGATGAAAAGGAACACCGCAATGTGCCTATGGAAACCTGTACCCCAGAGCAAGCCTTTTCCATGCGATCGGTTCAAACATGCCTGCAGCATCTGCAGAGGATTTGTTTATCTTTACGGGGGTCGGTGCAACAGCAGCCTAAGTGACTTCTGGCGGTACAGTATAGGTAAGCCTGTCCCTCCACTGTATGACTGGATGCAGAGTCACACATGGATCCTTGTGAAATCGGAGCCACTCCATGGCATAAGAAGTCTCTAGGCCACCGGCTCCCAAACTTTAATGGTTCATCTGCTACCTTCTTAAATTGTAAAGTGAATAGATGGAATATCAAGTTCACATTCCACAGTTTGGGAATGGCAGGATTTGCCATATTGATCCATCGAAGCTCGTATTCTGCTGCTTGCAAGTGCCAGCGCTGAATGGTTGTGGCGTAGGTGAAAAGCCCATAATGCACCTAGATAACTATGCAATGCGGTGGACATATGTTCCTGTTGTCATTACACACCGAAGCATGGGATTTGTTTTCCCTGCGTTATTTTAAGCCAAAAATAATGCTTTCCTTAAAATACTCTGATTCACGTTACATATTAAAAATACAGACAATGACTGCAACGTTTTAGTACAGAAACAGAAACAGCTGGATATTGTAAGGCTGAATTGTCAAATTTGCAACTTCCATTACAAAGAAATTAAAACAAACACTTTTTTTGTGAAGTTCATTTAACACCTCAGTGTTTTGGGCTCCCCATTCTGGCCCAGATAGTATCAGTTAACTAGCATGAATCCCAATGTTATGCTGAAATTGATGCTTGTGGGATACCAAGGCTTTGTTGTACAATATATAAAAAACAGTAACAATTTTAACTCTGTTCAAACCAAGAGAGAGAGAAAATTGTTTGCCAAATAGAAAAGTACAAACCTATTTTGTGGGAGGAATTAATTCAACCTTCCATGCTAATAGAAAAAAAAAAAAGGAGAATAATCAATCCAGTTAAAGTTGTTTACATTTTCACCTTCCCACACCAGTCAAGGGGAAAACTGTGTTTGATCCCAATATCAATCTTGGCTCATTTTGGAAGTGCAGGCAGAACCAAAGATGCCTCCTTCAAAGCATCTCATTTTCACCCTACTGCTGACTTCCATGTGGTTTGTGTGTATCCATTTTAGCTCCCCTTTTGTTTCCTAGCAAGCAACAAATGGGAAAAACTGGATTGTTCAGAAGATGGCCCAGAAGAACTGGAAGAACATTCAATGGTGGCTTATCAGGTGAGTTTAAATTAGCCCTGCTCCTAATAGATGTTTTTCTTTGGTGCTGTGGCACAAACAGTTGAGGAGTGTTGCTGTGCCCTGTGAAATAGTTGTCACCTTCCCCCCCAGATGTGGCTGCATTTCAGTGGTGATATCTGTATGTCGTTTGTAAAATGTTTTGATAAAGGAGATAAATAAGAATTACTATATTATCACTAACTGTATCACTGGATGATTTTTTTTTTTTGCTACCCTTATACAGCACTCAAATAATAAAAAAATTGCTTAGTCGCACTCCTTTTCACTGGTGGCTGTGCATTTTGGGGTTCTTTATTTGGTGACGGGGGCTTTGTCCTTTTAAAATTATTTTTAGATTTTTGTACTGCACTTGGCCGCCTCTGGGTGATACACGAATATCATTGTGCTTGCAGGGCATCCTCTATATTTTCGGTGGGATGTTGGATTCTGCTTTTACACAGGCGAAGATCCCTCTCTGGATGTATGACATTGGTATGGAACAAGATAACCAGTTTTCTTCCAAGAAGCAACAAAACAGGCTTGCTCAAATACACAGTAATTCCACAGAGGGTAATAAATAGTAAGGGCCCAGTTGTGTTCTCTGATGTACGTGTACGTACACATGCTCACATTTCCCTTTGGCTTCATTGGGAGTTTTACACACAAAACCACAGATAGAATTTTGTCTTAAAAATTAGGCTGTGAAACTGCCAAACAATCAATTTTCCTTTCCACTGGGAAATATTTTGTAGCAACATTTCTGTACTCAAGGTTTTCAGCGTTTTCATTAGACTCCTGACTTTTAGAATTTTATAAGCTGATCTTTAAAAAGTTCTTTAGCAGTGAAATAGCAGGCTTAGAGAGGACGGGATTTTTTTTTCTCAGTTACGTCCAATGGTAAAGAAAACACAAGTTTTTGTCTATTATGGGAGAAAAATAGTAACATATTTTGCATTCTGAGAAACACTTAGAAGGGCTGGCACCAGGGCCTTGTCTACACTACGGGGGTAAGTCGACCTAAGTTACGCAACTCCAGCTACGTGAATAACGTAGCTGGAGTCGATATAGCTTAGGTCAGCTTATGGTGGTGTCTACACTGTGCTGTGTCGACGGGAGACGCTCTTCCGTCAACTTACCTTATGTTTCTCATTCCGGTGGAGTACTGGAGTCGGCAGGAGAGTGATCTGTGGTCGATTTAGCGGGTATTCACTAGACCTGCTAAATCAACCCCCGGTGCATCGATCGCAGCGGCGTCGAACCCCGGTAAGTGTAGACATGCCCTAAAAAGGTCAAATAAAGTAGAAAACTACTTGAGATGAAGAAAAGGGAAAAATGAAAACTGCATTTCTGAAAATTTTTCCTGTCTTGAAAAACCAAATTTTTGTTTGTATTATCAGTGATTTAGCTCTAATAAAGGCAATGGGACATTAATATTATAGCCAATAATATTTTACATATTTTCCCTGGGAAATATTACAGTATTTAATTTTATATGCTGTTAAATAATTTACTATTAATAGTTCAATGTAACATTACATAAGCGTAGTATATATATTTTCCCACGAGAGGCAGTATGGCTAGTGGTGAAAACTGGGAATGAAGAGCCCTTGCTACTACTCTCTGATTTCACTATGTGATCTTAGGCAAGTTCTTGCCTATCTCTGCCTCAGTTTCCCATCATGAAAAGTAGAAATACTCACTCACCTGCCTGAGTTAATGAATGTTGAGATCCTCGGATGAAAACGCCTATCAAAGTGTAAAGCATCACATGAAATAGGCTTCCCTGCGTCACAGTACTAAATTGCCCATCAGTAAAAATTGGACTCTATAGGGTATCAGTTAAAGATTGACTTTTTTTAAATTCCCCTTATTAAAAATATTCACTACCAAGATCTCAAGGTAAATGGAACTTTTGAACATCTAGACTACATTACGATGTTACAAAAGAAGAGCATTCCCCAACAGAAAACACAAACTTTTAATGAATAACATACAGAATAGCGATGGTGATATTTACATTGAGAAACCTTGGTATAGGGTGACCAGACAGCAAATGTGAAAAACTCGGACCAGGGTGGGGTGATAGGAGCCTATACAAGAAAAAGACCCAAAAACCGGGACTGTCCCTATAAAATCGGGACATCTGGTCACCCAAGTAGGAAGTCTATAATACAGTCTAATATTTTCTTAGCTCAGAGTATGAAAAGACAACTAAGATAAAGGCGATTACAATACGCCCTTTGGTAGTTCACGATTCTGCTATGTTAGTGTTATGTGTTTCAACCTTGCTATATGGTAAATACACCAGGATGCCACTTTTAAATTGCTATTCAGATTTTTTTTTTTATTTTTTTTAAGAAACAGTGTCCTCTTGTGTTCTTAGATATAAACTACACTTTGTTAAAATCCTTTTAGATTCAGCGAGATGGACTGAGTGCAGGCACACAGCAGTGGAGATTGAGGTAAGGGGAGCCAGGGAATGCGTGAATCAAATGCATGTTGATTGCTTTAAAATGGGTTCCCCAAAACAGTTCCAGTCTAGACTCCTCAGGGATATGTTGCTGTAAAGTACACTGCTTTCTTTCCCTTCAATTTTAATAGCTGAGGTTTCCCCCTTCTGAAAAACTGGGATACTACCTACCTTTGCAAAACACTTTGATCCTAGAATGTAAATGCTGAATGTTATTAACTCTACTGTTCTTTTAAAACACTTCAATCAAGAGGGCCAATATTAAGCCTGGGTTGCCACTTTACAAGAGGCTTATTCTCCCAAAACTAGGATTGTTTAAAAATATTGACTATATTCATAAACCTCAAAGTTTGATCACTATTTTCACAAAAATCTAGCAATTTTTTCATTTCTTCAGTCTAAATTAGAGACTTATTTGGATGAAAGCGAATCAGTACACACAAAAACAAAAAACCCACTCCTCTTTTTGAATAAAAACCTCAAAATGTAAATGCTGACTTTTTGTTCGGCTATGGGATCAGTTTTCACATCAGCACATCTGAAGATCTGAACTTTCACGTTTCTGTACAAAAATTCATATTTCATACAATTCGGAAAATGGAATCACCCAAATCAAAATGGCCACGATTTTCACCCAGATATCACTAGATTTTCTTTTCTTAATTGGGGGCAGAAAGTGGCACTGAGATAAACCTACATAAATCCAGGATGTCTATATGTCAAAGTTTGTTAAAGTGATTTTTCATTTCATTACTAAAATGTTTTCAGAGCACTGCTCCAGCTAACAGAAAGGGCCACAGCGCAGTAGTGTACAATTCCAGCATGTACATCTATGGGGGATACTTCGACATCAAAGGGATTTCACAAGAGTTTTGGGCTTTATGTTTTGGTAAGTTAAAGCTTCTCTTAGGATCTGATCCAACGCCCAGCAAAGTTAATGGAAAGCCTCCATCATGACTTCAGTGGGATGTGGATCGGCCTCTTAAGAAACCCTTTATCAACAGGGATGGTATAGAAACCTGTGTAAATCCTCAGATTTTGCTATGGTGGGCAGAATTTAATTCTTGATTTTAAAAAGTTTTTTTTCCCCCCTCACACTCTGATTGCAGAGAAAACTCATTTTAGGCTGGAATTAATGCTAGCAGGACAACGTAGTTCTGAAGGAGTCTGCCTGTTCTGCACTAGTCCTTTGGGCTGTGGTCTCCAACACAATTTCAGAAGTTCACTGTACAGAGATCAGCGAATAGCTTTTGCTGTCTACTGTCATATTTTTCAAGTTTTCAAACAGGACTACTAAAAACCTTAAGCCTCAGCTACAATGGTGATCTTCCCTGATTCCACGATTCAGTGGTCACTCTCCACTATAACTGCACTCAATTAAACCTCTCATGTAGACTGGGTAAGCTGCAATTTGCATTGGTGCATCTTATCCCTGTTTCAGTGGCTTTGCATGTCTACATTAGGGGTTTGTAAAGGTGCAGCAATACCAATGGCTTGTTACTGGTGTTAATATTCAGGGCAAGGCCTCAATGCTTGTTAGAAGTGAACCCTTATCTACATCCCCATAAACATCCACTCTGTAAACAGAATTCAATTCCTGAATTAGAACCCTACTTTTAATCTGCCACTCTTTACCGTAAATTGGTGCCGTTGCAACTGGCTTTTCAACTGGAGTCTTAAACTGCAAAGGAAGACAGCTATTCTCAGGCTAGGTCTACACTACCCGCCTGAATTGGCGGGTAGAAAATCGATCTCTCGAAGATCGAATTATCGCGTCTTGTCGGGACGCGACAATCGATCCCCGAATCGACGCTCTTACTCCACCAGCGGAGTTGGGAGTAAGCGCCATCGACGGGGAGCTGCGGAGGTCGATTTTGCCGCCGTCCTCACTGCGGAGTAAGTCGGCTCCAATAGGTCGAATTCAGCTACGCTATTCGCGTAGCTGAATTTGTGTATCTTAAATCAACCCCCCCATCCCCGTAGTGAAGACCTGCCCTCAGTCATGTGTGTAAAAGCTGTTCAACAGACAGGGTCTGCTCTGACAAAGTGTGTTTTCCTGCAGAATTTTAAGCATCTCCAATTGCTCGGACTCAGTATAAAATACAACAGGAACCAAAATCCTGCATTGGCAGGGGATGGTTTCATCTGCATATTGCATCACCAGTCTCTATTATCCTGGTTTGCAAACCAGAAAATCCCAGGCTCAGAGTGACTGAAAGCATGTGTCATCTAATGGCTGTTCAATGGCTTGTTTGGAATGGATTGGAGTATCTGTATCATCCTGGGTTCCTCCTACCCATTGCCAGCAGAGGCACTAATGAGTAAGTGTGCATTATGACTGATGTACCCTCTCATCCCTGGAGAGCAAAGCAGTCTTTCCAGCTCAGAGTTGAAGCGCAGAGCAGGGCAGGGCAGTGTTAGGAAGCCTGCAGTACTTGCTCTGTAAATAAATGCCTCCAGTCTCCAGGGTTGCCCATCTGGAACTTTCATTAACACTAACACTTCAAAATAGGTTTTGGGTTTTTTTATCCACTATACTTTTGATTTCATATATTTACTATGGCATCTCATGCCGGATTAACTTTAGGGAATGGAGAGGAAATGAAACTATCCTCATAGCTACATGTTGCTTTGGTCTTTAAATACGGTTTTTCTCAGTTATCAAACATTTTTGATATCTCTGTAATGTTACCTTTTGCTTTCAGATACAGGAGAGTGGTCACAGGTATCTCCACTGACTTGTGACGCTGGTCCAGGACCCCGGCATGGTCACTCAGCTGTGGTTTACGGCACGGGCATGTACCTGTTCGGAGGACTGATGGGGCTGAGTGAACAGAGGGACCTATGGAAGTGGGACTTTACAAGCTGCAAGTGGTCCACTATCAGAACAAGGTAAACCTCATTCATTGTCATACTAACTAAATTAGCGAGAGAAGAGTGAGGCCCCACCCATGGCACTGTATCCAGGCAAACGGCGCTTAAAGTAGTGGAAGTATTTGAATCTTTGAAAATTAGACAGAGGACTAAGGAATAGAATACCTGGAACAATTGTTCACCCTTGTAACACACAAGAAAATCTTTGCAATTTCTATGATTTCTTAGGGATTTAAGCTAACTACATTGGATCAGGTTTCACTGTTCCTTGGATTTGAGTTTGAGACACAGGGAAATACAGCAAGGATGGAAATGGTGTGGCTTCTGGTTGCCCTTATCTTTAACAGGAAGAGGCAGGCTGCAGAGACTACTGGGCCCAGGGTGGGATGTTGCGATTTTAATCGAAGTAAAAACTGTCCAGATTGAGAGGGAGCATTGCATCCTGGGACCTCTTGTCTCTGTGGATCATCCTTCCATATAAAGATGAAGGTGGCTGCAGTCTGCTGCATTTTATGTCAGGAAAATATCCTTGATCTTTGGGCAAGTTGCCAAGGCAGCTTTTAGCTGGACAAAGTTTTGACGCCCCAGGGCAGGCAGAAGTGTTATGACCATTTTCTTTTCCAACTGAAATAATTAATATTCTTGTTGTTCTTCTAAGCACTAAATGTTGCCTGTCCTTATGTTTAGCCAACGTCCTCCAAAAGTGGTGGGACACTCTTCTGTGGTCTTTCAAGACTCCATGCTGACTTTTGGCGGAGGGATTTCAAACTCTAGGCCTAACAACAGCTTGTGGAAGTACCATTTCAGTTCCCAGATATGGGAAAAACTGGCTAGTACAACAGAGGTAATTCTTTCTTCTAAAAGGTATCACCGCATCCTGGGAATTGGTGTTGGTTTCCAACTGACGCCAGGTTTCTCTGGGGTATCCCCCATCAATCACTGGTGTCCAAAGGGGAAAGAGCCTCAAAAGTTGGCAGTGGTCTCAAAGCAGTGTGCCCATTTTCATGGCTACTTTCGCCAGCAGCCTGTACACCAACCATTCAGCAATGACGATGGCAACGAGATAGAAATGAAAACCTTTAGCCAGCCTCTGGAGCCATTGGGCTTTTGCTCATTCCAAACCTCTTCCGAGGCAGAACTGTGCGCAGACAAAGCACAGAGCATATTTTCCAAAAATGAGCATCTCTCCCACCTCATCGCTTCCCAAGAACAAGCTCTCACTGCCACTGAAGTTACAAAAAACAGGAGAGGAACTGACTGTCAGCCTGAGAGACCTGGGAGCATGGCAGTTACCAACCAT
Source organism: Trachemys scripta elegans (assembly GCF_013100865.1). NCBI lineage: Eukaryota > Metazoa > Chordata > Testudines > Emydidae > Trachemys > Trachemys scripta. The sequence goes on along the minus strand of NC_048308.1, from coordinate 7,003,402 downwards.
CCTGATATGCTGCTCCTGATTGGGGGCAAGCCCCTGTCCAGTCTCTGTGAAATCTCACTCTGGCAAATGGAGCTGAACAGCATTTAAATGACATACACATAAGAAGGGAGAAGAGAGCCATTCCCACCTGCTTCTCAGCAGAACTAACCAGGAAGTATTATATTCAGTGGCCTACTGCACATTCTGGGTGAAAAACAGTCTTCCTAATAACTTACCTGAACTTCTTTTTATACAGTCTTGGTTCATGAAGATTATTTGGCAAGCTGTGTATGTGTTCAAAAAGAAAGTGAGGAGAGCCCAGAGAGAGAGCTTGCTGCAGAGGAAGACTTGGAAATTGTTAATAAAGAATCTGCCTGTTTATTTCTACTGTGTTCAGGGAAACAGGACTTTGTGTTCAGTCTCTGTAATGAAACAAGATGGCACCAAAAAAATATTCCTGGCTCATATTGCCAATTTATCCTTCTAACTGAAACAAACCTCCAAGGTCCTGAATATTGGCCTGGGCCAAGTGGGCAGCAGTATTATGCTATTTAAATGGAAGATTTGGGGGTTTTGCAAATAGAGACAGACCAGCATACAGCAGCCATAAAATGAGCAAATGAGGTCTTGAGTTGTATTAACACAGGGACTGACGATAACACCAAAGGAGTTATATTGTTAGGCCCTGGTGGTACTTAGACCCTAGTTGAATACTTTGTGATGTACTGATCACCATCCTGCAGGAAGTATATGTGGCCATGGGGAAGGTATAACATAGTGCTGCAAGATAGATCCTAGGACCAAGGACATGATAAAAGGCTTGGACATTTTCTTACTGGAAAAAGAGAGAGCTTTTAAGTGAGCTTTTTGGTTCAACAAAACTGACTGAGAAACTGTTCATGCTGACAGAGCTCAAAAATTGGGGCCAGAGTCAAGGGGAAATGCCACTTCCTTTCTAATTTCTGCTTTAATCCTCCAGCTCTGTCATTTTTAAAAAACTGTTTTCACATACCTTAAAATAGCAAAGTGCATATCACACATTTCCCTTCTACAGCGAGTGCAAAGAAAAGAAAAAAAAACATCTCCATAGAACTCAGTAGTGGCTCTCCTGCAAATGCTGGGAAAAGTTGAAAGGTAAAAGTACTGAATGTACATACACAAGCTATTGCAAACATTTTTTGCCAGATGCTGCCATCTCATGGCCTGAACCTGAAGAGTTTGGAGCACCCTCAATTGCCACTGAAGTCAAAGGCAACTAGGGATATTCAGCACTTTTCAGGAGATTCAGTACCTGGCAAGTTCAGGCTATTTTTCTCAACTTCATGATGTTTTTAATAATGTATTTTTATGACCCCTGAATGTGCAACTTGTAACGAAGGCCAAATGTAGCATAAATGAAGGAGGTGCAGATATATGGCAAAAGGCCCTCATTTTATTTAGGATTTATTTTAGTATATTTAAAAAAATCCCCCTCCATCTAGTTTCATTAACTAGATGTATCACTTTTTAAAATACTGTCACAAAACTTCTGCCTTTAGATCATGTATTTGTCAGCCTAGCCCACAGAGCTATTTGATATTGCCATATAAATTCACTACAGAGTTATTTAACTTAATGGTTAATCTTTAGCCTCTCTTATTACTGAAGTCAAACTTTTAATGATACTGGTAGCAGTGTTATTTTAATACCAGGTACTTAATCCAAATACTGGGTTGGAGGAGGGTAGTAAGTTGCGTAACCATGGAATTATTTCAGATCGCTGTGAAGGCAGGTGAGATGTACATTAATTCCTACATCTGGAAAAGGAACAGTTCTGACTACACCATCAGAGTACAGGAGAACCTCAGAGTTACAAACACCTCGGGAATGGAAGTTGTTTGTAACTCTGAACAAAACGTTATGGCTGTTCTTTCAAACGTTTACAACTGAACAATGACTTAATACAACTTTGAAACTTTACTATGCAGAAGACAAATGCTGCTTTCCCTGTCTTTTTTTAGTAGTTTATGTTTAACAGAATACTGTACTTGCTTTTTTTTGTCTGCTGTTGCCTGACTATGTTCTTTCCAAACGAGGCATGTGGTTGAGAGGTCTGTTCGTAACTGAGGTTCTACTGTACTAAGCCTGCATTACTTTTCTACGCTCTAATTCATGATTTTCTATAAAGGGGTTTCTAGTCTGAATCACGGACTTATTTTTACACATTCTAAACATCAAACAAGGAATTTACCTCTTTTGACACAGACACATTTCCAACCACTGATTACACGGTGGAGGTTCCAGGAGCCTCTTGGATTGCCTAGACCCACAAAACAGTCTCAAGTCTTCAGTAGAGATGTATATACGTGCTATCTTTTGGGTTGGTGTGAAGTGACTGGTTACAGTGCAGGCTCTGACTGAACCCAGCTCCCTAACAATTGGGCTCAGTGACATCAGAGTTAAGCATAGGCAGAGCCCACTAATCTTAAATCAGATGCATGTTTTTCCCTGGCTTACTGATGGGTCTGTTTTTATGTCAGCCAGAGTGAGCTGTATGGACCATATTGACTTTTATCTTCTCTAGGATTGACTGGGGAGGCAAGGGGTATGTAGCTGCAAAGGGCAGCTGTAGATCACCCCTAGATGCCAGCAGAGACTGTTCATTCGCTGGCTGTCTTGCTTCTAAATCTTTAAAATCAAATGTGATTTGATCCTGGAAGGGAGGTTTTGAAATTCAAAGAGCTCAGCCTTGTGTGTCACAGTCCCTTACAGACAGGAGCTCTCCTCTGCGGGGGCACGCGTGCCTTTTTGCCATGAATGTTTGTATTCCTAGCCTGCTGCAAGCAGCTTGAACTGAGCCCTCAGTAAGCAATATTTGCTTTCAGCACTGTATTACTATCAACTGGAGCAGCTTGCATTTCAGTGCTTTAGTAACAGTTACTGTAGTTAATGGCTGCGGTAATGTTTTCCAGAAACCTTGAATAGCGTCACCCTTCCCCTTGGTTGTTACCTAGTAAGATTTTTAATGAAAATGTTTATTTCTAAAAGGAGGGGAAAAGTTAGCCGACTTGAACAAAACGCTCCATAACCCCGTTACAGCTGCTCACCCTATCTATACATGTGTTTGGCATGGATTCATGAATTGTCATTCGTTTAACTCTGGCCCAAGTTAGTAATGACCAAAAGTCATTACCATCTGGTGGCACTGCAGTGGTCTGTGTGAAATAATCAGTGGATTAGCTCCAGTTAGTAGCTATCACCGCCATTAGCATCTTTGTTGGCAAGTCGGGTGAAGGGACTCATTTCTCCACTAGAGCTGCTCACTTAAACACAGGGAGTAGGCCAGCGTGGCAGAAGTTTGCACTGCTGCCATCTGTCCTGGACCTCTTCACTGCCTAAACATACTATTTTCCAATGCTTGAAACATTTCCTAAGCAGTACACTCACTTTATAAAGTGAAAGGGTATAACCAGGCTATTTGTATTAACCTGTTCTGGAACTGCAAATGTATCGTTATAGCTTGAAAAGGGAGACTATTTTAAAGTCTAGTATATTTATAGAATTAAGATATAAGAACAAATCTGTCCTTATTGATTTAATAACTTTTTGTAAGACACAGTAAATCTACATTAGGTCAGAATATTCTGATTCTTTGTTTACCATTGGCTACTTCTGAGCAACAGAAGAAACTGGTATCAATATCGAGGGCAGGGCAGTTAGCTGCAAAATGGACATTTTATTGTGAATGATAAGAGGCAAAAGTAAATGTACGTTTTCTAATTCAATAAAAGTATGTTAAGTCAACCTGTTTCATGATTTTGTTATAAACTTTAGAGCAGGTTTGAAAAATATAGTTGAGTTAGAGGACATGGAAACTTTGTAGCTTTTGCTAGAGCTCTTCACTTCCTTCTGATTTAACCCACTCTTCCCTTTAGTTACATGGCTAAAGGACAATTTTGACCTGCTCAGCTCTCACATTTTTCCAGTAAGGAGTAAGCAGAAGCGCCTTCTTGGGAGTCATGTTCTTAAATGGATGTAGCTGTGAAAGGGGAGAGAGCGCGAGCAAAAAAATAATCCCATTTATTTTGACACTTTCCTGAATTTAATTAGCAATAATTGGCCTATGTTTGTTTGTCTACAAACAGGTCTTCCAGCCCCCCAAGTTCCCCCCCCCCCTTTTTTTTTTGACATCTCCAAGTCTTTACCTTGGGCTAAGGAACTAGTAATAAAAAAAGAGAGATATTATAAACCTCCAACTAAGCTGTACATTTAGGGACTGTGATGGGGTGTCTAGCGCACACAAGACTGGAAGGGGTTAAGACGGGCAGGTGGGCTGATTAATTCCACAGGCTGCACCTGGAGGAGCAGCCAGGGAATTGACTGGGAGCAGACTCAGTAGGACAGAAACAGGAGGGGCTTGTATAAAACCCAGGAGCTAGCAATAGAAAGGGGCAGCAGGCACTCCCTGGGAAGAGGGAGTTGGGAGGCTCGTGAACCCAGAGAGGGGGAAGCCAGGAAGGTAGGAGAGGCTTAGGGGGGAAGCAGCAAAGCAGGGCCCTGCAGGTCTTGGCTGCTGACGGAAGGGCCCCTGAGCTGGAGCAGAGGTAGGCCCAGGTTCCTCTACCAGCCACTAGGGATGTGGCATCAACAGGCAGAGGACAATGGACTGCCTGATACATTGTGGAAAGTCTTTGGGTAATACCCCCACTCCCCCCAGAAGAGGCAAACACACCGTGACCTGGCTGGAGGGATGAGTCACGAAGAGGAGGGTCCGCAGGGTGAGAGGATGCCGGGAGGGACACTGCCTGAGGAGAGTACAACACCTGAGTTAATCCCCGGTGCGACCAGGAGGAAGCACCACCAGCTGTGAGTTCACCCTGTGACAGAGGTTTCAAACGTGTTCAGGCTCCCATTTACACACTTAAATAGCCAGTTTTTCACAAATGTTTTGCCAATAGGCCCCATTAAAAAATCTGGCACTTAATACTCTTACTCTGAGTTATCCACATGTTTTAATATATCTTACTTAAATTGCATTTTAGTTTTAGTCACAAACGGTCACAGACAAGTCTGCGATGGGGGTCAGAGTCTTAACTTATTTAGCCGAGTACGGGTTAAAAGTCTTTCCATGAACAGAGTATCTTCAGCAACGCTATTTCAAGCAAGGGGCTGCCAGCAAACCTTAACATTTGGGGAGAAACATGTGGCTTGTACTGGCTGGGGCTAAAGCTTTATTATAGATGATACACGAACTATAACAAGGATAGAGTGTTTGACAGTCATACCGTTTACCTGCAAAAAGCCCCTTTGCTTTGGTTTCACTGGAGCAGCCTTTTGATCTCCGATGGTTAATTTCCTACACCGACTCTTGGCGAGCCTGTCCTGCTAAAGTCACATTCGCTGCCTTACAATTCTGTGGAAGTGACATTCGAAGGAAAGATGACTCTGGGAGACTGTTTTGCACAGATGTGGTATATTTAAGAGAAAACTACAATAAAAACAATTCACAATTGATTCTGAGTGGACTACAAATCACAGTTCTTGTTCCCATGTACAGACGCAATACGAAGCTCAGTGCAGTGCCTCTAATACAGTTTATACATTGGCTATCGTCGTGAAGCAGGAGGGTGAACTTTATAAAAAAACAAACAAATAAATTATACATTGAGCTATTGTCAAGCTTTACATATAAAACGTAAAAATACAGTAGCTAGTGTGATTAACAAAACTCTCTAGCTAAAAAATATTCTTGCATACTTCGAAATACATTTGTCCAGTTAAGTGTAATTAGTTGTGTGTGTGTAGGAGGAAACCAGAGAAATGAAGTGCTCAGCCAGAAAGTAAAATGGCTGGGAACGTCACAGAAGACTCCTACCTTCCTCCCACATTGTGCAATACCCGCTCCCTACCGCGAACAGTTCCATGGGGCTTCAGCACGTGAGCTGAAGGGGAACATACTGATGCCCAGTGTCAAATGCTAATGCTGAGTGCTCCAGATCACGGGACTCAAATGCAGACTCTTCAAACTGCCTGGATTTCGCTCTCTAATCATAAAAACCTAGTGTGCTTATAAAAGTCATTTAATTTTAATGCATTGGAGTAGGGGGCCTGCAATATTTCTAAAGTCCTAAGAAAGATTCAGGTAGAAGGAGGACTGCTCTGGGCCAGAAAACAACTCCCAGAGCTTAGCAGACCATAATGTGGCTCCCAGCTTTTCACATTTTCAAATGGCTGTTCTGTTATAGAAATGTTTAAACATGCCTCTGATGAGTCGTCTTGTGCAACCCATGCTCTTTGCTACTCTGTGTTAAACTGGGTTACACTTGCATCATTAAAAGGCCATTAACGACAAGGATTTTTTAAATAAAAATGTACTATTGTCCAGCTATTTGTGAAAAGCCGTGGGTGTGACAGTAGTGCTAACAGAGTTTGCTGCTAATCCAAGAAGTTCTGATAAGACATCTCACATGACAAGGTGTTGGGCTGACAGCTGGTCAAGAGAGACACCTGCTAGGTGAATGCCCTGACCTATAGCAGGTTTGGTTTCTAGCAGCGCATGTTTAGTACTTGACAAGATAGCCCCATGCTGCTTGTGAAGGGGAAGGATGATCGCGTAGTACAGCATCTCCTGCAAGAGGCAGGAATGTGCTGAAGACAAAAAGCGAGGTGTGGGGCAAGGGAGAGACTGGGAAGGGGAACAAGACTGAAAAGAAGAGGCTGTAGAACGAAACCCAAATTTGAACTGGGCTATGATCCAGAGTCTCTTTCCTGGAGCAGCAAGTTTTTCCTTCCCAAAGTTATTTGTTCAAATAACAGTCCAAAATAAAGTCCTACTGTGCTACATAGGCTAATGCTCAAATTTGAAGAAATTCATCCTTGCGTATGTCCTGTAACTGGCTAATGTGTTAGTACTGCTTTATACTGTCTTTCTTACTAGCAGAGCCATAGTTAAAGTGGTAAAGAGGCCTGTGGTTTTGGTCTCCAAGATCCTGCGCTCTAATTCTGATGCCGCATGTATATGGCATAACTGAACATATGATGTAAGTAGCTATGGAATTTATTACATAAGCATTTCAATGGAAATTATTACTCACGGAGTTTACTCTCCAACCTGCTGCTGTCAGGCTCATCAGATGAGATCAGTGCTGGAGCTTTAAGAGCCATCACTTCCATGAGGTTAATAAGGTAAATTAGTTTCTATTTACATTTCCATTATCAAGGTGGTCACGTGGTCCAGCCACCCTTCTGCAATGTGTTTACAATAGTCACATTTTAATTCCAGACATAAAATATTTTACTAATCCCTGTTTGATATCTAGAAACTAAACACCAACGTAGTAAAAGAGGAAGAGGCAAAATGCAACATTTAATTACTTACTATAAACTGGAATAAGCATCAGTAAAAAGTGGGGTGATAGTTTCGTAATTCAAATGGAAATAAACTCCTTGGTTCTGGAAACTGGGTTTTTCCCTCTTTGAACGCCACATATTGGGTGGTACAAATTGCCTATTTCTCACTCTTTTCAAATTTTAAAAGGGCTGTTTTGCTGTACTTTGTAACTGTTCAACAATGTCATCAAATGTCCGAACAACAAATTCAAAACCTGGACGGCAGAATTTTATAGATGAAGCACTCAGGTTAAAATAACTAAATGCCAATGGGCAACATTTTACAGGCTAGCTGGGCCTTCTACACAGCCAGTTGAAAACAAGAAATGATAAGAAATGCCCCCTTCTGAGTGGACGAAAGGCAGTAATTGATACTCTGTAGGTTTCACGGTTCCTGTATTTTTCTTTGTTTTGGTAAATATGGGTCCTCTGTAATGTTACAATACGGATTCAACAGCCAATCATGGCTACTGCACTTACATCTGCCATTTTGTAAGTAACATTTTAGTGAAACAAAACTATAAACGTCAGATCATCATTGGAACAGAATAGGATTTACAGGTCACAATTTTCCAGAGTGACTAGCAATTGTGGGTGCCCAACTTGATAAAGGCCCTAATTTTCAGCAAGCGGGGAGCACTCACTCTCTGAAAATTAATGGTAAAATCCTTGTCCCTCTGTAAGTCATTAGGAGTTTTGCCATTGACTTCAACGGGGCCAAGATTTCATCCCAAATATCTGAAGCTGGGCACCCAAATGCAGGCATTGAAAATCACTAGTTACTTTGGAAAAATCTTGGCCACAGAAGGGATTAAAAAGATCACACTAATTAATTCAGCTTTAAATTATTTAGATTTTAGGGGCACAATATTTTCACCACCATGTATAATTTATTGGTCTCAGATGGTCACTGGGAAGAGGACTGGGGAGGGACTGCACATACTATGCACTATGCTTAATTATTTTATTTTGTTAAGAGGCTCTTATGGCTAGTGCACAGTTCACCTCAACATGCTGTTTTAAATTAAAATTCTACAGTCTTCTGTTTATTGACAAAACCAGCAAATCTCTCTGGCAGGTGATGCTACTGAGCAAACAGGTTAACAGGAAGTGCCAAGTTTCTCTATCACAGTAACGGCTTTGTTCCTGCACCTGTAGCTTCCCATTGCTGAAACAACCCTTTTTGGGCAAATGTAGTAACCCAGACTAAGATATGAGCCAGGAAGCCATATCCATCCTACCCAGCAACAAAGCTTGGGCATGAAGAGTAAACAATCCAGAGCTCTACTACAGTGGATACAATTGAATGGGGAGTGAGCAGAACCACCACATTTGGCCTATGACAGAAGTTCACTTTGAGGATGAGAAGTGCTGGAGTCAGTGAGGACTTGGGCAGCTCAATTCCTCTCACAATCAGTGCATAGAGAGCGTGGGAAAACCTGTGGTATCAGTCACAAATCCCTAGCACTGGTTCCTGTAGCAGTGCCTGGGAACCACTATCCACGCACAGTCACGGGCTGGTCTTCCAAGCCCCACTGCTACTTATGTTTTCTATTCTTCCCTATGTAAGGCCGTATTTTATTTTATTTTTTGGAGGGGGAAGAGACTGAGGAGAGACAGTGGGCCATGTACAATGAGCCATTCCTTCCTTAACAACATCACTCTCAATAAGCATCTTGCAGACACAAGCACAAGCCCCTGACAGAACCAGCCACATTCAGCAGCAGCAAACTCCGTTACGCTGAGGGAAAAACCAGCCCAAAACTAACCCATTCTCTCACACCACTACAGTGGTTTAGTCCAGTTTTTATTTTCCACATTTAGAAATGTGCAGGAGTGAAATTGGGCAAAAGTTTAAGAATTGTCTTTAAAAGTGTTTCCGCCAACATGAACTATCTGCATGTAAATATTTATAAAATACAGCACTACAGTCACAAACACAGAAACCTAGCCCCCTTGCTATTTCAACCAGGCATTCCTGTTAGGACCCTGGCATGATAAAGGACATCAAATTATTGTCCAATTGGGCTCCCATTTTTTGCTTTCCTTTGACCTTTTGTTAAAAGTTTTCTATAGCATTTATCACCATAGTATCTAAATACTCATCTGTGTAGTTTCTGCTGGGGACCCTATTGCCTGCAGCCCTAATGGTCTCTTCAACTGTCTGTATCTTAATCCTCCTTAGTACATGGTAGCAAACACGTTTACCATTAGTACAGGAAGGTCAGCACTTTGCAGTGTGTAGTCCGGTCACCATTCTTGCACAAATGCTCCTACCTTCCACCTATCCAAATGGGCGAATTGCCATTAGGAGACATTTGACCCTTGATCCTCATTCTGTCCCCAGCTGACCTCTTTCCACTCTCACTCCCACCCACACCTAATATTGAAGTTTGGAACTGAATACAGGCGGGATATTAACTGTTCTGTTTGTACACTTGTGTCACTAACAAGCTAGTCGAGTGTTCCTAAACAACAGAAGCTGGAAACACCCACCAAACCAAGATGAACAGTGAAAAGTCCCTCCTAGCCCTAAAATATATAACAGAGACCAGCCTTTGGAGAGTCCCAGTGTTCATGCCCTTCATCCATAGGCCTCGCTTTAGCATCCAAACTAGGATGCATATCTATGGCTTAAAATACATCAAAACATGTTTGCTAAGTCTTCTAGGAAATGAAGATGCCTGGGGCAAAACATGGGACCTCCCTACCTTTCTCTGGGAATCCTAAACTGTTTGGCAGAAGAATTCTTCCTTTCTCTGGGTACGAAGAGCAGCTTAAATCCAGTTACTGGGGTAAATGGGCACCCATGGGCTGGATTTTCAGTTCTCTGCACCTTCTCTTTACAGCACCTGGAAAGACTACAAAGGGGGTTAAGGCCAAGAAGGCTTGTCCATGTTGGTAAAAAGAAAAACAGAGAAGGGACATTCACACAGAAAAGAATGGCCTTGACTGTATAAAATTACCATTATCACTATTAGTCACCATTTATATTCATAACCAGCAGGTGGCCCTAGAAGTTCTTCTAATTTCCCCAAGTGTCAAGTTATGAAGCTCTGGGCCATGACTTTTCACAAAGCTAGTGGGCTGATATCAGATGAACACTTTCCATCTATGAAGCAGTAAAAAGTAAAGAGACTAAGTCGAATATGGATAGAACACTCCTAGATTTCGTTATTCATGCCCAGAACTAGTTCCAGTGTGTGTTTCATCGCTCCTGAGAGAAGCTCATGCATCCTTGAAGCTTTACATCCTAGTTTATACTATAGTTCTATCTGAACTTCAATAAAGATGAACGTTTCCCTCCAGATTCTCAGCAAAGCAGCTGGTCATTTGTGGCCACATCCAGCAAGAGCTTAATCCCAGGTAGGTCCTTCCAAAGGGCTCCTTGAAGATGCTAGAAGGTTTGAGTTTTCAGCAGATTGGAAGCACTGAAGCTCCCTCCTCTCAGAGTTCAGTGGTGAGTAAACATTTCGGCTTTATCGCAGGATCCTCCGTGACGGGGCTAAAGAGAGGAAAGCAAAGCAAAGACCCTGTAAATATGCTCTTCCATGGAACCATCTGCTGGGAGGAGTGCAGGATGCTACTACTGGGGCAAAGACCATGAGTTTAGCTGTGCTCCAACAACTCTATGGAAAGCTGGTACTGACTGGATGGTAAGAGCTCACAGCTGCTGAGGAGAAAAGGATACCGTCTGCTGCCTGAAGTACACCTAGTAGCTAGCCTACATTCTTGGCTGCTCAAGATGAAGGTTCAGAAGAACGATTAGCACTATGTCTCGGCACACCTGGACTTCCAAGACCAACACACACTAGCATGGTTTAACTCTGCTCCAAATCTGACTGCAGGGAAGGGTGCAGATTTTTAATGCTAATTTAACGCACGTTATTTTTTCATCTGAAGTGAGTCAACTGCATGTGAAAGGAGCCAGGGTGACAGTTGTACTGCACCTGTACTGGTATGCCGGTGAAGTAGCAGCAGTACCATCTTTCCCCACACTACCTCAGTAGTGCACCTCACCTGGGACCTGGAGAGGTCCCTAGGGATGAAGGGCAGTTCAGTCTCCATAGCTTCTCCTCTGAGATTCCAACAAACTTCAATAAGGGCCTATGTTTGGGGTGTAGATACCTGCCCGTTAGGAGTTGTATTTATTTCTGAGAGCAGGCCATGTTGCACATAGTTCTCTTTCAAGCAGAAGTAAACAATGAATGTTAGCAGCTTCCGTGGTAATGCAGCAAACGTCTAAGATCCAGATTTGTGTTGGTTGTTTTCAGTGGTTGCGTTCCCTTTGTATAATAACTGGGAGGAGGAACAGACCTTTCTATTTTCTCCAAAAGGGACCAGCTGCAGAAGGACAAGTTGGAATGGATTTTGCCTTGTGCATCAGCAACAGCACTGCCAGCTGAGACCTGGTTGCAGAATCTTTATTGGTAGTGAAGTACAAAACAGAAGAAAAACCCACTGAGCTGAAACTCAGAGTGGGGACTGCCATGCTGAGAATCACAGAAAGCCCTGCTACTCCAAGTACCCAACTAACATGTGATCCATGGGGGAGAAGAGTCACCTACCGATGGCTCCTGTTGTCTGCCTTCCAGTTAGTAGCCCCCTCCCTGGCATCAGAGGAGTTAACCATGTCAAGGAGAGAAACATGCTCATTGTTTTTGGTGTTGGAGGTTTGGTGGCCTTGTTTGCATAGCGATACTGAAATCCTTGCTCTCAGAAACTGAAATCTGACCCACGTGTTGAGGCCGATTATGAGGTTTTCTTTCTCTCCGGGATTTTTGCCTACAGCGATGTTTCCATTTGGGGAGTGTGGCTAGAACCCTCTTTTTAAATGAATGGTCTGAGTGATAGAGGCAAGGATTTTCTGCTGAGTATTTGTAACAATGCTGCTCTCTGTAATAATTGCCATCTGTGCTTGATAGACATTTTATGTAGAGTTCCTCTTTTGGGGTCTGTTAGTGGTTGCCTGATTTTTATATTTTGGGCAATAATAATTATAGCTATAATATCACCTAAACGTGTCAGAAGAATGAAGTAATTCCAAGTTCGCTTGGACACTTTTTACTCTCATCATGAACCCATAACTCACGTACAGATGTGGTTATTTCTCTGCATCAACCCTTCTCCCACCCCATCCCTGATCCAATGAATGTGTAATAGCATTCTGACAGTGAATGCAAATGTTTCTGATTTGGATGTTCCTATGAGTGCTGTTAAAACCTCAAAGACCCCTCAAGCAATTAGCTTATTTCAATAATAATATACAATACTTAGCCCTTGTATTGAGTTTTACATTTATAGATCTCAAAGTGCGTAGAGGTAAAGTTTGATTCTTAAAATGCCACAAACTGTTAATTTGGAGATCAAAGAGAGAGACAGATGTAGATTCAAAATCATGTAAAGAGGAAATCTTTTTGCATTCTGAAACTGATTTATCTACACCACTCCTAGGATTCCATACTCAGGTTCATGTGCACCTGCATCGCAAAGGAGAGATGTTTGTAAATCTCATAAACGTACATAACACCAATCCGTGTATGGATGCAGGGGTACATCTGCACAGAACAGCTGATAGAGCTGGGGCCCAGATTATTTCTTCCTTTAACTTGGAAATGGACATGTCCAACACTGAATCTGTTAGGTCCTTTCATGTGGAAGGGGTCTCTGCACATGAGTGCTCTAAGCAAATTTTTTTGTGCGTTAATTCGGTCCTTTTCCTCCATAGAGGGGAAAAAAAACATGTTATGTTGTTAATTTGGAGTCAAAGGAGTATTCTTTGGCTTAAAGAAATAAATACATTTCCTGATTTAGTCAGAGTTGCCTATGATCAGAGAAAAATGTTCATTACAAAACAATTTCAAGAGGGGGTGGGTGGACATTATCAGGAGCAGTATGGCAAAATAGGAATTCTTTTTTTAAAGATCAAAAGCATGGGGCTTTTACAACTTTGATGATAATCAGCACATTTTATTGGCTTGCAAAGTGAATTGGAAAAAAAATGAAGGCAAGGGCTGGAGATTGTATACACTCAGCTGAAGAATTTCTGGCAACAGTTCACCAAATATTTAATTATGAGATCTATATTTGTTCTCATTTACAACATGCTTTTAAATCTGAAATGAACCAAACTGTATCGCAGAATCTCTATGGATAGTAATTCAATGCTCAAATAATAAAAATATAGCAGTAGAGATATATTACTGACCACCTGACCAGGATGGTGATAATGACTGTGAGATGCTCAGGGAGATTAAAGAGGCTATTAAAACTAAAAAACTCAATAATAATGGGGGATTTCAACTATCCCCATATTGACTGGGTACATGTCACCTCAGGACGGGATGCAGAGATAGTGTTTCTTGACATCTTACATGACTGCTTCTTGGAGTACTAGTCCTGGAACCCACAAGAGGAGAGGCAATTCTTGATTTAGTCCTAAATGGAGCACAGGATCAGGTCCAAGAGGTGAATATAGCTGGACCCCTTGATAATAGTGACCATAATATAATTAAATGTAACATCCCTGTGGCAGGGAAAACACCACAGTGGCCCAACACTGTAGCATTTAATTTCAGAAAGGGGAGCTACACAAAAATGAGGAGGTTAGTTAAACAGAAATTAAAAGGTACAGTACCTAAAGTGAAATCCCTGAAAGCTGCATGGAAATTTTTTAAAGACACCATAACAAGGCTTTTAAAGACACCATAATAAGGCTCAACTTAAATGTATACCCAAATTTAAAAAACATAGTAAGAGAACCAAAAAGGCAAAAAGGCACCCTTTAAAAAGTGGAAGTTAAATCCTAGTGAGGAAAATAGAAAGGAGCTTAAACTCTGGCAAATGACGTGTAAAAATAAAAGTAGGAAAGCCAAAAGAGAATTTGAAGAACAGCTAGCTAAAGACTCAAAAAGTAATAGCAATATTTTTTTTTAAAAGTATATCAGAAGCAGGAAGCTGCTAAACAACCAGTGGGCCCACTGGACAATCGAGGTGCTAAAGGAGCACTCAAGGATGATAAGGCCATTGTGGAGAAACTAAATGAATTCTTTGCATCAGTCTTCATGGTTGAGGATGTGAGGGAGATTCCCAAACCTCCATTCTTTTTAGGTGACAAATCTGAGGAACTGTCCCAGATTGAGGTGTCATTAGAGGAGGTTTTGGAACAAATTGATAAACTCAACAGTAATAAGTCACCAAGGCCAGATGGTATCACCCAAGAGTTCTGAAGGAACTCAAATGTGAAATCGCAGGACTACTAACTGTAGTCTGTAACCTATCATTTAAATCAGCTTCTGTACCAAATGACTGGAGGATAGGTAATGTGATGCCAATTTTTAAAAAGGGCTCCAGAGGTGACCCCGGCAATTATAGGCCAGTAAACCTGACTCTAGTACCAGGCAAATTGGTTGAAACAAATAGTAAAGAACAAAATTGTCAGACACCTAAATTAACATTATTTGTTGGAGAATAGTCAAAATGGTTTTTGTAAAGGGAAATTATGCCTCACCAATCTATTAGAATTCTTCGAGGGAGTCAACAAGCATGTGGACAAGGGGGAATCCAGTGGATATAGTGTATTTAGATTTTCAGAAAGACTTTGACAAGGTCCCTCACCAAGGCTCTTAAGCAAAGTAAACAGTCATGGAATAAGAGGGAAGGTTCTCACATGGATTGGTAACTGGTTAAATGATAGGGTAGGAATAAATGGTCGGTTTTCAGAATGGAGAGAGGTAAATAGTGGTGTCTCCCAGGAGTCTGTACTGGGCCCAGTCCTATTTAACATATTCATAAATGATCTGGAAAAAGGGGTAAACAGTGACGTGTCAAAATTTGCAGATGATACAAAGCTACTCAAGACAGTTAAGTCCTAGGCAGACTGCGAAGAGCTACAAAAGGATCTCTCAAAACTGGGTGACTGGGCAACAAAATGGCAGATGAAATCAATGTTGATAAATGCAAAGTAATGCACATCGGAAAACATGATCCCAACTATACATGTAAAATAATGGGGTCTAAATTAGCTGTTACCACTCAAGAAAAATCTTGGAGTCATTGTGGCTAGTTCTCTGAAAACATCCACTCAATGTGCAGCGGCAGTCAAAAAAGCGAACAGAATGTTGGGAATCATTAAGAAAGGGATAGATAAAAAGACAGAAAATATCATATTGCCTCTATATAAATCCGTGGTACGCCCACATCTTGAATACTGGTGCAGATGCAGTTGCTCCATCTCAAAAAGATATACTGGACTTGGAAAAGGTTCAGAAAAGGACAACAAAAAATGATTAGGGGTATGGAACAGCTGCCGTATGAGGAGAGATTAATAAGCCTGGGACTCTTCAGCTTGGAAAAGAGACAACTAAGGGGGGATATGATAGAGATCTATAAAATTATGGCTGGTGTGGAGAAAGTAAATAAGGAAGTGTTTACTCCTTCTCATAACGCAAGAACTAGGGGTACGAAATGAAATTAATAGGCAGCAGGTTTAAAACAAACAAAAGGAAGTATTTTTTCACACAACGCACAGTCAACCTGTGGAACTCCTTGCCAGAGGATGTTGTGAAGTCCAAGACTATAACAGGGTTCAAAAAAGAACTAGATAAATTCATGGAGGATAGGTCCATCAATGGCTATTAGCCAGGATAGGCAGGGATGGTGTCCCTAGCCTCTGTTTGCCAGTAGCTGGGAAATGGGTGATAGGGGATGGATCACTTGATGAATACCTGTTCTGTTCATTCCCTCTGGGGCACCTGGCATTGGCCACTGTCAGAAGACAGGATACTGAGCTAGATGGACCTTTGGTCTGACCCAGTATGGCTGGTCTTATGCTTATTTGGTATTTCATGTTTCTTTTTCAATGTGGGATCAGTTTCAAAGGTTGTACCTGTAAATGATGATGTGCCTGTTCTTGATGTCTTTTAGGTTTTTAAACCTGCTGGATATGTTGTTTTATATTGCTCCAATGGGGTGTGGAAGAGATTTCCAGAAATTCACAACTTCCGTTTCCTTTTCTTTTCCATACACAGCTGACTAAATTGCTTTGTTATTGGCAGACTGTATGGGGACAGATTTACCTCTGAACTCTACAGCTGCATTTCTATTATTCACTGTACTTCCTTTTCCTGGTCTGTTAACGTATTTTCTTATAAAAAGCTTATTATTTTATACAGTGCTTTTCATCACTTGCTCTATCTATTGATATACAAACTATACACAGCAATTACTTAAACACTGCAAGGTGAAATGAAACCACTGTACCCCCACAGCACACGGAAGTTTAGGAGAGGAAAGGAAACATACTATACCCAGCTGCAGGAATGGGCAGAATGTAACCACTCAGGCTGGAATTTGAGCAGGACACCATTCTCCCCAACCTCCACTCAATGCATCAGATAGCTGGGAAAGAGCCCTTACCTTGCAAGGATTTCAGCTGACTGCTGTGATGAGGGAGATCCAGCTGGGAGTGACAATGCTTCGGTGCTGCCTTTCACTGCCTTTAGAGCTAAAACAACATCATTCCCCAAAGGCCCATTGGAAACCAGCCCACTCTGAATTAGGGAGAATGAAACAGGAAACTGGGGTCAAAAGCACTGCTGTGAGGGGACAAGTACATTTGTCAGTAGTGCCTAACTGGTTGGAAGTCACAATGTCAGAGGAAATGAACCTGCTCCTAGAGTTTGGGAGGGTGGGGGGGAAGGAAGGGGTGTCAACCAAATGGAAATCATTAAAGAAACTTTATAGAAAATAACTCAAATAGAAGACTGTGAAAATGAAATTTATCTTCTTAAATAGAAATAATCCCGCATCTGAGCATTACTAGTCATGGCCAGGAGGAGTTTCAAATGTGTTATTGATGTTGTTGCCCTATGTTTGTTAGATTCATTTCACTCAGACTGGACAATGAAACTGTGCAAGTCAGTTTTGTTTTGTTTCTTGTCAGTTTCATTGCCTGGATCCCAACAGCACAATACTGTTGTATATGGCTTTTGAACAGCAAAGAGGAATGATTACATCTAAAAACCCATTGGCACAGATTTAAAAACAAAAAAATCCCATAAAACTAGCTACCTAAATAAAATTTAACACAAAACTAAACTATTTTTGAGAACATCCCATTAAATCTTCATTCTGAATTATAAATAAAAAGAATGATTGAATAACTCACTGGCACGATCCACCTGGGTGTAATTGTGGGCTGGGAAGACACCTGCCAAAGGAAAATAAACATGCTGGAAAAGTTTCAATGAAATGCAAAATGCTTTAGAAACATTATTTCCTCAAAACAATTTGACGTAAAAGTTAATTTATTGCTAGCAGCACTATCACATTATTTATATCTTGTCAGCCTGCACCATTGCTAAGGGCCCATCCATCACTATGGTTTTCAATCAAGTTGCTTGTAGCAGTGACTGACTTTAAACATGATTTGTGTCTGCACATCACATGGCTAATTGATTAGTACAATGGTCAGCTGACTAGGTTTCAGCACATAGCTGCCTTCCAGTAACCAGTTTTTTGGGAGTTTTTTTGCAGTGTGTCTCAGACCCCTTTTCTGCAACTGGTTTGGCAGGTCTTCCTCCTCCTCCCCAACTCTCTGTGCAGTAAAGGCACTCCAGAGCACACTGTCATGGGTACTGCTTTGGGTGCATGCCTTCCAAGTACTCCCTATCCCTGCTGAGGTGCTTGGGGCAGCTGTCCAGATTTTTCCAGAATGCACCGATAAGCAGTGCGGTATTCGTGGGGAGGGCAGAAAACTGCTCCAAACTAAACTATGATACTTGTAACCAATTCAGGTGACCTCACTTCTGGTCCAGAGCCGTAATGTGGCGAGCACCCATATAGTGCCCCAACAGATCAGAGTGGTAACCTAAGGCACACATGGATTATCAGACCAGCAACCATGCTACTACTACAATCAGACACAAATCCAATGGACAGATACCAAATGAAATATATCTAGAAATAGATTACATTTTCCTTTAGAAATAGTCAGATCTGTATGCATGAAGGAGGCTCCCATTAAGCAACTGGTTTTGAAACATAGTTACCCGAGGAATGGTTTCTGTAAAGTCAATTAGATTCTCCGTCAGTGATGTTAACAAAACATCAAGGTCATCTGGACTGCTCTGTAAAATAAATCAGTTATTAATTAAATCCCCATTAGTCACCACATGGAATATTTTAGTGGTTTCTTGATTCTTGAGCGCCCTCGTCAATTTACTGTTCCATTGCCAGGCCTGATTTTTGTTAATCTTTTAAACAAAAATGAGTATAATCAGATCTTTACTAAGAAGCCCTTCTGTTCTCATCTCCCCAGCCTAGGCTTTGTGCTAGAAGATTTTACACCTACATTGCTGTGTAGGTGTAAAATCATCCACTGCACTTGTGCATGTGGATGATACAATTGTTTAAGTGGAGTCTCTGGATTGAAGATCTAAACTTGGGAAAAGTGGATATAGCCGTGCACTGGAATCAGCAGCATAAAATCGGTTAGCGGTGCAGCAGCTAAGAAGCCTTCTCTTTTGGGGATCCAGAATCATACACGGAACCCCTTAGCCTAGTGAAATATCACAGGAGTTCCATGTTACTGTCATTTAATTGTCTGGAGATGGACACAGAGATGCTGACCATGTCAAATGCACATAAAACATCTACTATTTGTGCTCACTGGTGCACCCATGGAGAACACACGATCTTTGAATCAGAATAAAAATCTAAGCAACACAATAAAAACTTCAGGATCAAACCCTGCCCTTGCTATTGACTTCAGTGGGAACTACACCTGTGCAGACAAGTGGCACAATTTCATTCTTAGAATCTGTTCCCTGAGACACCAAAACTGTGGGATAAAGCAGATTCATCCACACGCGAGTTTAGAAAATACTGTGCTCCAGGTTGCCACCCTGGAGTATTATGGAAACCAGAGAGTTGGACAGCCAACACAAAGGGACATAACCCAGAGAGGGGTTTAAAATGGGGTCATATGGTATTTGTTATTACAGCAGAAATCACGATTTGGTAAATGTGTGGCTACAACAAATATGCTGCTGTAAAGTTTATTATGTGCACAGAGCCGTTCCTCTTGTATTAAACGGATAGTGTCAGTGTCTCAGTGTGAAATGAAGAGCCTTGCACACAAACAGGTGGTGTATACCTTTAAAACTGCAGTCTCCTCTGCTGGAGCCAGAATAGCTGGAATCTGTGATTCTTCAGGGCCAGAGGCAGCATTATCCTCTTCTAATGCATTACTGAAAGAAGAAAACATTCTCACCACACTGCAGAGGCCGTGTGAAATAACCAGTGCTGCTTTTATGACAGTTTAGCCTAGAAACATAACAACAAATCAATATAGGGCAAGGAGGAGATTCATGCTTATGAAGAGGAAAGATGCTGATGTGATTGCCAAGTACCTGTAGCCATCTCAGCACCTGCCACTGCACTGTACTGCAGACATCCCAAGCAGTGAACAATGTCAACATCTTCATCCCAGAGGGGATTTTTTACAGCGCGCGTCTCAAACTTGTGTAGTTACTCACCTTGTGCAGTAATGATAGTTCTTTAAGGTGTCCCCTCCCCATGGTGCTCCACTGTAGGTGTGCTTGCGTTCCTGTGCTGCTGATCGGAGAATTTTGGTAGCAGTGTCCTGTCCCCACCTTGTGCTCTGCACAACGCTAACCGGTGCTAATGCAGGTAAACCCTCCTCAGTTCCTTCTCTACCACAGAGTCTATGATGAGAACTCCAAAGTAGAGGAAAGGAGGGTGGGTAGTGGAACATCCATAGGGGGACACGCCTCAAAGAACCATTGGTACTGCACCAGAGGAATTACTTCCTCCTCCTCTTCTTCAAGTATGTCCCTATGAGTGCTCCACTGTCGGTGACTCCTGGGCAGCATCCCCTATAAGTGACTGGGGCCTCAGAGTTGAGTCTGTTATGGATGATAGTACTGGGGTGCCCAATCTGGCGGCTGCAGCGGAGTCCCCCAGGGTGGCATAGTGTTCTGCAAAGGTATGTGCAGATGCCCAGGTAACTGCTCTGCAGATTTCTGATATAGAGATACCCTTGAAGAATGCAACAGGTGAGGAATTCTATGTTGCAGAGCGCATAAGGATTACGGATGGAGGCACTAAATTGCAAATCCGATAACAGAGTTTGATACAGTTTGAGACCCATTTGGAGTGTCTTTGAGCTGAAATCGCTGTGCCCTGAGACCTATCCCCAGTGGAGATGAAGAGCGTAGGACATTTTCTAAAAACCTTTGTCCTGTCCAAATAGAAGGCCAAGGCTCTCCCTTAGATGTAGAGGGTTGCAATGAGGATTCTCGACGTGTAAAGTCTTGGCATGGGTCTGAGGCTGGTTGGAGGGCCGCTTCCATTAGAAGAAGCTTAAGTCTCAGTTCTCTATCTTTTCTGGATCTGGGTTTCAACTGCTGGCATAAACCACACTTCTGGGGAATGTGGTTTTCTCCCAGGCGGTGGACACATTAAGAATGTCCATCAGTCACTTGGATAGATTCTTTGCAGCTGAGACACTTCTTGAAACGTGATGAACCGGGCATATGTCCAGGGGGGTCGAACAAAAACAAAATTTTAAGATAAAAAAAAAATAAATAAAAAGACCAAAAGAACGTAAAGGAAACTAAGTAGTATCTAAAGTAGGGAAACGATTAGCAAGTCTGTAGAAGTTAATCTGTTAACTGACAGCTAGAGCGCTGCCTCTAGCCAGGGGCAGTTGAGAAAGAATGGAGGAGGGTTCGCCCATGCAACGCTGGTTAGCCTTGTGGCAGAGCACAAGGGTGGGGAACAACACATGTGTGGGCCGAATGGATGCTGCTACCAAAATTCTCCAATCAGCCGCGCAGGGACGCAAGCACACCTACAGTGGAGCACCCATAAGGGCACTACTTGAAGAAGAATTGGAGTTTCATGGCTGCCTCCTTCTCACCTGTGTCCTCTGCATCTTTAGGGGCAAAACTGGAGAATGCCAGGTATTTCAGATTTCTCAGAGAGAGCATGGCAATCTCAGAAAGATCCAGAAGATTCCCCCTTCTGCTTTGTAATGCGTGTATGCCCACACTCAGGCCAAGTCTATATGCAGAAATGGTATAATTTTAACTAAAGGCTTAACATTAAACCCATTTAATTAAACGGGTTCAGCTGTGTGTGTGGACACTCTTACATTGGTTTAGCCAGAGCTTACACTGGTTTAGTTTGCACATATACTTGAAACCAAGGTAAAAGTGCCCATATACAAAGTGGCATCAGTTTAACATCACATCTTTCATTTAACCTGTGCAATTTCTGTATGTATACAAGCCCTCTGGATTCTCCAGTGTTGTTTTAATATATTTATTAATTACAGTAGAACCTCAGAGTTATGAACACCAGAGTTAGGAACTGACTGGTCAACCACACATCTCATTTGGAACTGGAAGTAAGAAATCAGACAGCAGCAGAGACAAAGGGGGAAAAAAGCAAATACAGCACATTACTGTGTTAAACATAAACTACAAAAAAATAAAGGGAATGTTTAAATAAAGATTTGACAAGGCAAGGAAACTGCTTCTGTGTTTGTTTCATTTAAATTAAGATGGTTAAAAGCAGTATTTTTCATCAGCACAGTAAAGTTTCAAAGCTGTATTAAGTCAATGTTCAGCTGTAAATTTTTGAAAGAACCACCAAAACATTTTGTTCAGAGTATGAACAACTGAACTCTGAGGTTCTACTGATCTGGAAATGGGGGTAGGCTGTGAGGTAGAAAAATCTGCAGATGGCTAACCTAGATAACTGTGTCAAGTCTAGAGAAGACTGTCAGAAACTTCAGAATCTAAACTAGGTGAATGGGCAACACTGATGGCAAATGAAGCCGATGTTGATAAATGCGAACTAATTCACATTAAAAGGGAAAAAATTATCTACTTTTACTCCTTACAGGGTTCTAAATTAACTGTATCAACTCAGGAAAGAGACTTGGATATCACTCTGGACAACTCAATGAAGACCTCAGCCTATGATGAGAAAAAGCAAACGAGGTCAGGATGCACAACTAGTACCACGGAGAATAAGGAATATATTATAATACAATTATATAAATCAATTCCATCTCAAATTATAGTGTGAAGTACTGGTCACCCCATCTCACAAAGGGTACTGCGGAATTAGAGGGTTCACAGAAGCAGCCACGAGAATGATCAAGGACACGGATAGACACTCTTATGAGGGAGATTGAAAAGACAGATTGTTTACCTTACAAAGGAGACAAATAAAAGGGGATGTGCTAAAACAAGGAATGGTCTAGAAGACAGATCAGAAACTTCAGTTCTCACTGTTTCACAACACAAAAGAACAACAGGACTTAATGAAACTGAAAGATGACAAATTCCAAAATGATAAAAGGAAATACTTTTTCGCACCACATGTAATGACTGTGGGACTCGATGCCATTGAGGTAAAGAATTTAGTAAGGTTTAAAGAGGGATTGGACATTTATGTGGATAACAAGAATTTTCAGAGCTGTTACAGTTAATGCTAACAAAAAATTTAACTTAATGGAGAGATCCTATCTCCTAGAACTGGAAGGGACCTTGTAAGGTCATCAAGTCCAGCCCCCTGCCTTCACTAGCAGGACCAAGTACTGATTTTTTTTGCCCCAGATCCCTAAGTGGCCCCCTCAAGGATTGAACTTACAACCCTGGGTTTAGCAGGCCAATGCTCAAACCACTTATTTGGAACAGATATAAACCATGTGCCTTCAGGGTTTCAGCCAGTCTCAAACTAAGGAATCAGGATGAGACCTTCATGGGGGGATATTAGCCTATGTCTACCGACTGTAGGGTTCTTCCACCTGTCTCTGAAAAATCTGGGACTGGCCACTAACAGAGACAGGATATTGGGCTAGACTGATCACGGGTCTGATCCAGTCTAGCAATTAATGTGTTCCTACTTAACAGGAGTTATTCGTACAAAGAGAGAATGCAGACAAATTGATTTAAGTATAGGAACAAAGACGACAAATCATCCTTGTCCCCTATGGAAATCTTATGATTATCTGCTCTCTCAGATTACATGACTTTCTCTTTCTGATATGGGGTGCTGCTGACCCCACTTCAGACAGCTGCCAAAACGCTCATCAGCTCTTCATGTTTATGTGTGATACGGCTGGAAAAACCCCTTAGAAATGAAGGCACTACAAGCAGTAAATCACAAAAAATCCTCACTTTTACCTGGTAATAGATTAAGCAAATGAGGAACCACATGGATACACATTTCCCACCATAAACACGTGTAATTATAGTATTTAGTCTATGCACAAGGGAAGTCTAGCATCAAGGTCAGCAGCTCAAGAAATAATGTTACAAACTACTGAAAATCTTCATTAACACACTGATTTCCATGGAGGTTGTAGAGATGTGACTAGAATGAAGCTGGTGTACTAATGTATCTCAGCATATCAACAGAATCATTTACAAAAAGGACACTAGGGGCCAAATGCTGATCTTAGTTACACCCCTATTTTGAGAGCTGGATACAGATCCATCTAACTGGGGAAGAAACACTTACACACATCACTAAAAGCTAATGCACCTTTTCCATGATTTATGCTGCTTACCTTTTTGCATTCCACTCAGCCAGGATAGTTAAACTAGTGACTCTTAGCACAGGTGATGCTCTCTAGGCACTGGAGGACCAACTACTGTCAGAGTTTAACTTAACTCTACCGGAAGAAAAAGGTCATGTGGTTTAGGCATTGGACTGGGAATGTGTGTTCTGTTCCCACTCATTTACAGACATCCTGTTGGATCACGAGTAAGACACTCACACTCTCTCTTTGAGCCTAAGTACCTCATCTATAAAATGGGAATAATACTTGCTTGGCCTCACAGGTGGGTTATGAGGATAAATTAATTTGAATGAATGGCTCACATGCTACAGAGCTGAGTGTCAGAGAAAGCCCTGCAAATAAAACAAGTAATGACCATTTTTAGCCCTTTTCATCCATAGATCTCAAAGTACTTTTCTATGGTGGGTAAGCATTAATCCCCATTTTACAGATGAGAACACTGAGGCATGATTCCTTCAAAGCCATTCAGTGAGTCATTGGCAGAGCAGGAATAGAATCCAGGCCTCCTAACTCCAGGGCTGGTGCTCGTTCCTAGTTTGCTTAATTTCACTCTCTTTCCCAATCAGTTCTCAGGCACTGCTGTTGCGTTTAGGTTCATGTGGGGATGTTTAAACTAAAAATACCCTGTTCTCACCGCAATCTACAAAACCTCAAACACACTTGTATTTCTATTCTCTTTTGGTATGTTTTTGACTGCACTTCCTTGATCAAATTCCTTTTAGCTATTTATTTGATTTTAAATATTTTAACAGGCAATTACACAGGCTAAAGGATAATATTAAGAACAACAATTTCTGCACATCCTTGCTGCATCATTCTCCTCTGTTGCCATTTATTTTCATGCACCCTGAAGACCCTAGTGAGTGTGTGATAAAGAAAAGTCAGCAGATGAAGCCAGCCAAGCTTTTCTCCTCCTCCTCCTCTCATTGGTGAGGAAGTGTTGTTTGACTGCTCATCCTGCTAGCTAACAGCTGTTTCTCATCTTTCCCAGGCTAATCTCTGAGCTGTTTACTTATCCCAGTAACATTCCTTCCCAGAGCACTTACGGAAGGAAGGCATTTGAGGCAGGGATTTCTTTCAGCACTTCTCTTGATTCCTGAAATAGTGGGTTGGTTGCCAGCAGGCTGCTCTGTGCTTTCCCTGAGATCAGGATGCCCCTGCAAAAAGGAACAGGTACAACTCCTCATTGCCAGTTCTTTATCTGTCTTCAGGAGAGACATTTTCTTCCCTGCTAAACCAAACTCTTGTCAGTTACTTGACTACGCAAATGTTCTGGGGCCTGCCACATAATTATCTCAGATAACTTGTCACGAAGTTACTGCTTTAACCTCTATGTACCTAGTTCAAATCCAGCCAACCCTGGTAATGACTTGTGTGAAATGAGCTGTCAGTGCCAGTTTTTTTGCACACAGGTGTTCACTTTATATAAACTCCGTTGTAACTGATATGGTTGCTGGCACTCTGAGCAGCGTGGCTAGTGGGGCAATGTGGCACAGTATGCAGGGTCACTGCGCATACTGTGCTTGTTCTGTGTATCAGGATATGACTTCAGTGTCAAACTGCCCAGGTAGCAACTTTCACCATGCTAAATTACCTAAAAAAAGCCATTAATGGGTTAAGGAAGAAAAAGATGGAAAGCTCAGATTGAGTATCTGAATTATCTTGTACATAACAAACAACGCTTGGCAAGTACAGTGCATAGTGATGTTTTTCTTTGAAGTGTTTACACATATTAAAGAATTAAACCTTATAAGATGCTAAATTAACAGCTGTGGAAACTTAAATTGTCCTCTTTTCACAGGTGGACTTAAATCATTTGCTCTAAACCACTGGTAAGAATATCAGGAGTATGCCTCCAGCACTCCAGACTCCCAGTCCTGTGCTCAGGTCACGTGAGCACACTGCTTCTTTCCTCCAGCCCTATGTAGTACCTGGCAGTGGCATCGTGAATATTGGCTTTCTTGTTGTCCAACATGCTATCCTCTCTTGTGATCTAAAAGGAAATGAACACGAAAATAAGTTTCCAAAATTTAATTCCATCTTTGTCTCACTTTAGAGACTTACGGAAGTCTGGAGTTTCCCTTCCCAAGGGGAGAGTGTGCAATGTGTCTGCTATTCAAACAAAGCACAGTCAATTATTTTTCTCTCATGAAAACCTCAGTGCTAATGTAAAACAATCCAGCCAGGTCCTCCAAGAAACAATTATCACTTCTTAATACATCCGCTAGCAGTGCAAGCACCAAACATATTCAGATCCTTATCTCTGTTGAAAGGAAAAGCTGGAATATGCTGAGAGGGACCCCATTAAGGCCCAAGACTGGCAGAGTGGTCAGTGGATCTCCCTCTGAAGGGCAGAGGGCAGTTCCACTCTGCCACTGTTTGACCCCCTAGTTACACAGACCCTTCATACCTAAAGACTAGTCCCATACAGCAGCCTCTCCAGGACAGCAGAGTATCAAGAGAGTCAAACTCAAGCAGAGGGTTATGCTTTGAGGCTTCTTGATGGTGTCCCTTCTAGCCAGTCCTAAGGGGAACACCTGAGAATGGCATAATCCTTCTGAGCAAAGTGTGTACCTTGTGCACTGCCTCTGCCTGCGCCTTCAGGATGTTGCTCTTTATGTCTGCAGGAAGACGCTCTGGTGTTGTTACTGGGCTCTCAATTGCGTTATTAAGACACTTATCTGTCAACTTCACCACCTCATCCTAGAAATGGAAAATGTTCATTAGGAACATCCCGTGCATGACAAAACTTGGGCTGGGCTGAGTCCATAAACATGAACACCCAACGTTAAATAGCAAGGCTTCAGTGGAAAAAATATCAGAAAAGGCGAATATTCAAACAGAGAAACAATTTCTGACTTTGTTTTGAAACTTGATTGTAAAACAGTAGTTAAAGGGTTAACTAGCAAGGGTCTGATCCTACACAGCACAGGGGTTGAGTGTTGCAGTTAAAGCCAGGCAAGATGCAGTATGCAAGAGGTGGACAGCATGGGACTCCGATCCCGCAAGAATGAGCATACTGCTGCAAGGCCACAGTTACACCTCCTAACAGCAGTGAGACTTTGGGGGAGCACTGAGTGAAGTTCTTCATTACCATGTTGAGAAACATGTTTCAGCCCATGTCTCCTTAGTCATGTGTTAGCCCCACTCAGCTCTTCTCCACCTTGCACAGGTGAATAAGGGAGTAGGTGCACAATGGGGGTCTTAGACTCACCCACTGCTCAGTGCAGATGATTGTGCCTGGTGCTTAACCTTACTTGTATTATGTGCAGCGTCCATTTGCCTTGTGGAGCACAGCCCTTGTGCACAATACTGGACAGTACACAAGGACATGCAGGATCAAGGCCTTGGTGCTTACAAAACGCTCTCAAGAGGAAAGGTGCTAACTATTCTAAATCCTATCATTAGAAAAATGATGCGTTTTGCTAATAGCATCTTGGCACAGATCTGTTTCTACAACCCCGTGCACATAATGCTTTGTATGAATATAAAGGCTTTTGAAAATCAGGAGCTAAGAATTTACATGAGCAATGCACAACTTTCCACACTATGTCACTCTGGTGAGTGGAACAATATGGAATTACTCACCTAGCAACCGGACGGGATTTTTAATACAGTTTTAAATCCTATTAATGTAAACAATAAGGTACCTACCATCTTAAATCAATTTATCTTAAGTAGGCAGCTGAACATTTGCTCTCAAATGCAGCTTCGAGAGATTTTTTTCCTTAGACTCCAGTAGTATATTAGACTAACCTGCCAGACATATAATGCTATCACAATATTTTTCCCACTAAATTACTTCAGAAGTAAAGTACTAGACAGACACACACTGAGATCAGTCAAAATCTGCAATATCTATTCTACAATAGTTTGGGGTTTTTTGGTTATATGTACTATTTTTCTTAATTGCAAAGTGTTAAGTTTTCCATCTGCTAACTGCTATTTGATTAGTGACAGATGCTAATCAACTGAGTGGAAACTAAACCTTATGACCCTTCTCTTCAGGGTGCGACTCAGCAGGGGAAGTTCCAGAGCCCTACATTCCTCACCATATATTTAGTCACTTGATAAGCAAGACTGATTCTTCTTTAGGCAGATCTTCTCCCCCTACAGTGCTCAACATATTGCCAAAATACTGCAAGCCTTAAACACTGGAGAAATCCCACTGAAGCCAGAGGAGCTGTTGGCGTGCATAAAAAGAGCAGTATTTAGCCCATAGGCTTGTAAGCGGAAACCTACACATGCTCATCACCAAAGACAACAAGAGAAAGGTAACCCCTTCACTGCTGACTGACATCCCCCCTTCACTCTTAACCTTGTCAATTAACTGGAATTGCAAATGAAGATTTTCAGTGAGAGCTGCTGGATGTTCAGTTCTTTTGAGAATTAGACCACTTATTTAGATGTCCAAGTATGGATTTATAAGCCTAACTTTAGGCACACAGATTTTAAAATATTGGCCTAAATCAGCAATACCCAAAGGCAAAAGTTGGGCCAACCTTAAAGGGCTACTGTCAATGTAAAATAGGTTGTTTTTAATTGTTTCCAATCATTATTTCCAAAAGAAATTTTAGGGGGGGGGGAAGGAAGAAAGACACACATTCACACTAAATATATGAAATGCTATTAAAAATATTTAGTGGATGGTTTATAACTTTATGGAATAGTTTAACAAAAACAAGCTTTCTATTGTACCAAGTTATTAACCCTCCCCATTAATTCTCCCCATATCCTTGAGATCTATCCTTTCCTTCTCAGTCTTTCCATCTCGCGATACCTTCCCTACTGCCCACTCTTGCTGAGTGCTACGTGGAGGGCCAAGGGGAAAAAAGTTAGAATGTTCAGATACTTGCAGCATCTTCACATAATTTTCCAGCCCTAGTTAGAGTGTTTTGTGGATACAATGGTCAATACTTGACAGGAGAAGCAAGTAAAATAATCACACATATGGTCGTCGTACTGACTCCTTCACTGCTTTGACTTCAACAGAATAAAGTCTCTAATAAATGTCATTCCAACCTTATTCCTGTGGAATATCCTTACAAATTAATCCAACCACACTGGGTTTCAGAGTTAACATCCCACTCAAAAGAACAGGAGACATTTCTGATCTCTCTGAGCTGACAATTAAGGGCCAAATTTTCTAAAGTGCATAGCATCCACAAATGGGGCCAGATGTTCTGACATGTTCAGCACCCAGCTGCTCCTATTGTTTTTCGTGGGAGCTGCTTCATGTTGAGCACTCATAAAGCTTAAATCAGAGTTGAGCTCTTTTCAAAATCTGGCCCCAAGTATGTTGGCAGACTCACTACATCTTCTCTGCATTGGTTCACATTTAAAAGGTTATTTGCTGCAACCAGATTGTTTTATAAATGAAAACTTTACATTCTGCAGAAAACATTGGAATTACAAAAAATCTAGAGACTCTCAATCGGTATTATAGTATGGAATTTCTACAATTCATTTTTCCAGTGGTGCTACAGTAACTGATCATTAAAACTAAAAATATATACATATATTTACTTTTCACTATTCTGTGGTTTATTTTTGTTGCAGTTTCCTCAGTATGGACAATGAATCTAGCCCAGTCACTTTCACTCTTCTTTACCACCAGTTTCACTTTCTGGTTCTCATGCAGTTGCATGTGTTTAGGTTCCCAACATTGTTGGGGAAATATTTAAATAAAAAAGTATTGTTGATTTTCTTTGAATGACACGAAAATATTTCTATTCAGATTAACATACATCTCCCTGCACCAGTTTTATTCTGTGTTTAACGAAAGGGCAGAGTAGAGAAATCAGAAATGGCGGGGGATAAAAGTATTTGGCACATGACACTTAATTTGGGTAGTTGGCAAAGATACCTAACTCTGCAGGTTTGTAAATATCCCAGGTCCATGGCAGTTCTCATTGTTCCTGCCTACTGGAATAAGCTTAGACTGTTTGTTAATTAGTAGGTATCTGTTCTATAAAGGATATCGATAATACATCAAATTACATCCGAAGACTATACAAACACTTCAGTGTAATGACAGGGGGTGATCTTCAAAGGCACAAATGAGAATTAGGAAACTAAATCCTATTGACTCTGAATGAGAGCTTGGCACTTACTTGCTTTTGGTACCTTTGAAAAAATCTCCCAGAGTCTGGTACATCCACACTGTCAAGTAACTTGCCCACTTTTCTTTATGATAGTTTAGAGAGCACAAGACTAAGAAACCCCAAAAAACCACCTTGGGAATAAAAACATTATTCAGGAACTAGGGCTAGGTTTCATTGTTCTTTTAATTCTAGAAGCTGATGAAAGTGTATTTAAGAACTAATTGCTCTCCTTTGTTAGGCTGCTGAGATTTGGCCAATGTGCTAGTCAAAAGCTTGGGAATGACAAAGTTACATGCTTCCATTCAAACAAAGTTTGGCAGCGAGCAGCTATGAAAATCCAGCAACTGGCTTGGAAGAATAAAGCCATTCATTCCACATTTGCAAATTCTTATTCCAGATAGTTTCTGGCCTTTCTAAGGAGACCGATAGATAGGTAGATATTTCCCTACCAAAGAACCAATCAAGAGTGGATGTAAATCTGGAATTATCTAGAGATGATTCTGAGAGACAAGCTCTGATCTTTAGAGAAGAATGTTCAAGTTTTTCAGCTAACAGAGCGGATGAACAATTCACTGGCATTTGGTGAAGTTCTTTTGCTCACTAGAACAAGACACTGCTTTGCTTTCACAAGCAGAGAACTACTGACCCATTCTGCTGGCAATGCAATTTGTCATGCTTCTTACAATTTCTTGCCTTGTACATTCCAGCATGCTACAACAAAACTGGAGATATTTTATATATTATTACAAAGAGAAAAAGACACAGAATGCTGAAATTCACAAGTAAAAACAGAGAAAGAGAAATAGCTGGGATAATAAAATAATCAAAAATATAGTTAACTTCAAGATTTTAGTTTAATTATTTCTCTTTATAGTAATACACTGTGGCAATTTATACTTGTCTGACAGGAACAGGTACCGCAAGCCTTTTTCACATGAGCAGAGTAGATGATAACAATGGGACTGCTTGCAGGATCAGGTCCATAATTTGTACATATGCATTTTGTAATAGATTTTATGTATAAAATATACACAGGATTTTTTGAAGCAGCTTTCAAAAACAGTAGGTTTAAAACAAAAAGTGGGCAACTCCCAAACTGGTTTTAACTATTGTTCTTGGGTCACCATTTTGGGGATCATTTCATGAGAAACATTTGATCTATGAGCTGTGACCCTCTAAATGACCTTGCAATTTCTGTCCAGCTCAAAATTGACCTCCTCAAACAATCTCTAGCTCTTTTTGTTTTTAACCATCATTCTCAAATTACCACTTGCTTAGAGTCAGCCTAGCTTGAAAAGCTTTAGCCAAACAACTTTCTCCTTTTCTACCAGAAGAAAAATACTGATTCAAATAGAGTTTACACCCTACATTTTCAATAATCAGTTTTAGAATGTTATCCGCAGGTCCTTACTGATAGGTGTCTTTGCTTACAAAACTAAGTAGTAGTATTATAATTCATCCTTAATTATCTAGACCTTAGGTGTGCAAAACTCCGTAATCTAAACAGCAATATGTTGCCCAATAGCTATTAAACTGAAAATTATTTTGATTATCCAGAACTTCCATTATCCAAAGTTATTCAGTGTCCTGTGTGACATATGCATAATCAGGGCTGTACGGTACAGGCATCTGTTTGTTAGACTAGCTCATTATACAAGTCTCAGTGTGTTTAGTTTACCGTAGCCACAATTTAACACTATGAACAGAGGGTTTCATTCTATTCTCTCTTGATTTAATCTACAGAATTGTTTCCCTCTTTGTTTAAAGCCAACAGGGAGATGAACAAGTCAAGATATTCTGAAATAAATGGTGTTCATTTGCCTTTGTTTACATTCGGCATAACAAGACCCACAGCTACCCACTAATCTTCTTAGAGATTTGGTAATCTTTGTAATGCAGTCGCGAAACAGAAAGGTACACAAGGCATCCCAGTTGTCAACCCTTAAAGGAGACATGAACACCACACCCAGTAGCTATGAGCATATAGAAGCAACAGACTTTTCTTAAAACAAGGAAGAAACATAGGAATGGGCTCAGCCTACACATGTACTTCTCCAACTCTTTAACAGATCTTGAGCCAACTTAACTGAAAGAGAAAACCCCATTGACTTCAATGGGAGGTAGAGCAAACCCTTAGCCTTCCTGGGCTAATTCTGTGGTGTGGTGTGTGTTCTTTTGCCTTCTCTTCCTGTTCAAAATACAGTGAGTATCCTGGGTTTGTAACATAGGGGGAGAGGACTGAGTTGCTTTTAAGCAGATTGCTTTGTAGCAGCATCTGAAGGGAAAACTAACCCAAATTCTTGGGAAATCCCAACGGGCTTGTGGGACTGTTATGGGCCGAGGATGTCACCAGACATGTCACCTTTTATTCTATGTGATCTGTCTGTTTATAAATACTTTTTATTAGGCTAATGCTTTATAGACCATGGCCCCATGCCTTGCCCCCCATAGTACCTTTTCTTATATTTGCTCTGAGGGCATTACTGACATTAATGAATTAAGATGCACAACTCTCCTGTAAGGAAAATAAACACAGTGAAACCTGCTCTAAATATTCATTCAAAGGACTGATAAATATAGGTTATTTCCCATCAAAGATCAAGTTATTATCCCCATGTAATAATAAAAATAATATTTTGCAGATGGTGAACATGAGGTGCAGGGGGTGAAATCCTGACCCTACTGAAATCAATGAGAGTTTTTTTCAGGGAGTTGAAGTAACTGTTGTTATAGTGTATGCTTTGTTGTGTATTGGATTGGAAACAATACTAAAAGGTTAAAAAAACTCCTCTCTCCTCCTCCCTCAACTCTGTCCTTGTATGAAATTGAGTAGTGTACTAGATTGTGCACAATTTGCATACATGGTTAGGTTTCTAAGCACCTTTGATAACCCCACTAGGCACCTACCTACATGTTTAGACATTTACAAAACCTTTGTAAATCTGGTCCTTAGCTGATTTCCAGAAGAAATTATTCACTTATCATGCAAAACAGTCTATAAAACAAAGTATATGCATTTGATTTTCTTGTGTCTCCCAACATCGATAGACATTTTCAAACAGCCTGCAAGTGGGACACATTAACCAGAAAGCAAAAGGGTTCTCAAAATCATCACAACATGCTCAGCAACTTTCAGGAATGCAACCCGAGTACCTGTTTATTGATATTGACGTTTATGTTGGAGCGGGGCGCTGGCATCGGGCTGGGTTCTGTCTCCAGATGTTTCAGTTTCAACGTGTCTTCGAATGCTGAAAAAGATGGCAGAGACAACCCAAGGCCCTGTTAGTGCAGCTATGGGGTTATCTGGCATTTCACCTTAACCTTCCTGACTGCGAATTATCAGAAGATCAAGCTGTCTGGGCCAGTATGAAATAAAGCTGTTTCTTTACACTTGAACAATTTAACTTCCATGGATTGGGCTGTATGCGCTGAATCCAAAAGAGGGAGTCTTGTACTAGTACAAAGTTCAACGCAAGTGTGGGAAGGTAAGTGAATCGGTCTCTCAGGAATTATTTGCAAGTACAGAAGTAGCTCCTCAGAAGAGAGTGCATTTATACCATTTATGGGTTCTCTCACATATTCTGTAAAGAACCATTATACTGTCTCTTGGTTCTGTACTCATACATACTTGATTTGAGAAATAAATTGCTCCCAGCTGAAACCACTGACTGTCAAGCTCAGCAGATCCAGGTTCAAACTCCCTGCTCAGCCACAGACTTCCTGTGAAACCTTGGACAAGCCATTTAATCTGTTTGTGCCTCAGTTCCCTATCTGTAAAACAGGCATAACAGCACTTCTTTACCTCACAGGGGTTTTGTGATGATAAATACACTGAAAATGTGAGGCACTGAGACACTAAGGTAACAGGAGCTATTTAAGTATCTAAGGATAGATAGATAGATAGATAGATAGATAGGATAGATACACCAATAAGAATACCATGATTCTAGTAGTGACAGCTTGGATCACGTACTATTCAGGATTATAAGCCCTGATGCAATCAGCACACAATATGGTTGGAAATGCAGGCTGTGGTAAACATACCAGTAGTATTTGTGCTGTTTCTGAATCCTGAAATGTATTTTTTACTGGAATCATCAATATAGTTATACAGCATGTTCTATCTACCAAGACCTTTCGCCTGTACTGTCAGGGATACTTAAATTTTCTTTTCTGACCGATGGTACAATATTGCTGTGTGCTATTAAAACAGCTCCTATATTATATTCAGGAGGTGGCTGTATTTCAGTGCTGAGCAAAGTGATCCCTATATATGTAGTTTGTCACATCTGTACAGTCTTTGGGGATTTTGGAGGAAAAGTACTCAGTCATCACAATAATTCCATTACTGTCTCTATATGGGATGAGAACAGCAATAATTCAGGAAGTTTCCTTACCAGCAGGTTCTATTTTTTCAGCAGCTGTCTCCTTTGTGCCCGGAGGAACAAAGCTAAGATCTGCCTCCTCTGGAACTCCTGCTGTCAAACTAGCAGCAGGCTCATCAATGCAAGTCTCAAGCAACTCCTTGCTGTCTAGTAAATCAACAATCAGAGGCATGCTGCAAAAGTAGGAAGATGGACAGAGATAAGTATAATCATTTCAGAAAGGTGACAACACAAGGCAAGGTTTTAAAATATGCAACCTCAGGTAAAAAAAGCAGGTCACTTTCCTTTGCCTGTTGTTTTTAAGCACCCATGCACATTCTTTAAAAAGTGTTTCAGATAAATTTACACTGGGTTTCAAGGGAATTTAAAATCTACAAGGTAGATACCTTGAAGAACGAGCTTCAAAACTCAGGACAGGTCCATATATTATCTTCACTTCTTCCGCTATATGAAAAATCAGTTCATAGTAGAGGAAAAATTCTCTGTGAAGTGTGATCATCAGCACAGCATGACCAGACTGGAAGCAAAAAAGTGTCTACAAACAATCTCACTGAAGTCTTTTATATGGAGTTTGCATGCAAACATAGCAAATGGGAATGGCTGTGCTGTGCGACACCTTTACTTCTTATAATACTCAAACAGCTAATCCAAATCCTTCCCAGCTATGGGGAAGTTGGAACCCGAATCAAGATCTGGATCCAAGCTTTGAAAAGCAGATCTATCCATTGTTGTAAAGGTGGACAAGCAGCTATGTAAATTTAGCTTTCGTCAAATCCTTGAGTACTTTTTAATCAAAATTTAAAATGAAGATAGAATGTATCCCTTTGCAAAAAAAAAAAAAATTTCCCCCCTTCTTAATATTATTTAAAAAGAGTTATAGAGATGCATGGCACTTTACAGAACAAAGATGGGTTCCCCTCCCCAGAAGAGCTCAGAATCTAAGTTAAGGCCAGAACACAGGGAGAGGATGAGGAAAGGGTAAGACAAGGGCAAAGACAGTAAGACTACTCTCTATGTCCAAGGATCTAAAGGCGCTTTGATTGGACTCACACCACCCCTGTGAGGTAGATATTATTTATTCTTATTTTGCAGATGGGTATGGAGATTAGAGCCTGATTTTCAAAGACGGGCACATACAATTGTGTGTTCCTAATCTGTGTGTGGAAGCACCACATCTGCTCATGGAAATCAAATCTGCACTCACATGGCCAGTTAGATGCATAGTGGTTGCCATAAAAGAGTAAATATTTGCCAGCAGATACCACACCTTGGGATCCGAGGTACCACAGATTGCCCTATGCTTTGAATTAGAAATAATGGTGGCATCTCAAATGCCAGACGTAACATCTGGTCATTGTCTTCATCTTTGATTCCCATCCGTCAACTCAAAAGTGATGATGGGGCCAAATGAAGTCTATCCATCAATCACTTTCTACCTTGTGCCAGTTTCAGTTTCATTAATCTTTAAACCTTTTTGTTCTATGCCATTCTTCAATTACATTCAAAGCATCCTTGGTCTTCCTCTATTTCTAGTTCCTTGCACTCTGGTATGTATCACCATGTATGATATTATCTCTGGGTTTAGGCCCCATTGGGAGTTGGGCATCTTGACACACTTCCAAACAATTGCAGTACTCTTTCTTGAATCTTCGGTAAGTGTTATTTCTTGCCCTAGCCATTTCCTATCATTTTTTATTTTCTGCAGTCTTGAAACTCAAAGTGTCCCCTGAGCCAGTTCATTTCTGCTGTCAAAAATCTTTCATTCATTGCCTTTCCTCATATTCCAGCATTCCAACTCATACATAAGTACTGGCATGACAGTTGTCGCATATACACTAATTTTTGTTTTTCTCAAAATGTCTTTATTCTTCCAGAGCTTTCTGAATTTTCCAAATGGAATAGCAGCTACTCTGACTCCTCCTCTTATGTCATCTTCACCATTTTCATTCTTTGATACTAGTCCTCCAAAGTACACGTGTTTTTCCATTTGTTCTCGTCTTGTCTCAGAGTTTGATCTTTACCTCTCTCGTCTTCCAAATGCCATGTTTTTTGTCTTCTCCGTGCTGATCTTCAATCTAAATTTTCTACTTTCCTGGTGTGATGGGTTGAATCACAGAAACCTCCTTGGGAGCTGCCACCCAATGTACAAAGACTACCCCTGTTCCTGTTTTCCCTGCCAGCTCAGGACTCCAGCACCCTGTCTTGCTGAGCCAGACACTCCTGTCTGGCTCCAACACAGACCCAGGGTCTGAATCACTTGCCCCAAAGCTGCAAGTTTACCTGAAAACAGCTCACAGAAGTGTGCTTGTCTTTAGCACTCAGATGCCCAACTCCCAATGGGGCCTAAACCCAAATAAATCCATTTTACCCTGCATAAAGCTTATGCAGGGCAAACTCATAAATTGTTCGCCCTCCATAACACAGAGAGAGATATGCACAGTTGTTTGCTCCCTCAGGTATTAATACATACTCTGAGTAAATTACTAAATAAAAAGTGATTTTATTAAATACAGAAAATAGGATTTAAGTGGTTCCAAGTAGTAACAGACAGAACAAAGTAAGTCACCAAGCAAAATAAAATAAAATGCGCAAATCTATGTCTAATCAAGCTAAATACAGATAATCTCACCCTCAGAGATGCTTCAGTAAGTTTTTCTCAGACTGGACACCTTCCAGGCCTGGTCAGGTGATAGCTAGGGGATTCTTCATGATGGCTCCTCTCCCCCTTTGTTCTCTTCCACCCCTTTATATATCTTTTGCATAAGGCGGGAACCCTTTGTCCCTCTGGGTTTTCCATCCTCCTCCCCCCCCACAACTGGAAAAGCACTAGGTTAAAGATGGATTCCAGTTCAGGTGACATGATCACATGTCACTGCAAGACTTCATTGCCCACTTGCCAGCACACACGTATACAGGAAGACTAACAGGTAAACACAGCCATCTGCAGACAATGGTCCTGATTAATGGGAGTCATCAAGATTCCAAACCATCATTAATGGCCCACACTTTACATAATTACAATAGGCCCTCAGAGTTACATTTTATATTTCTAGTTTTAGATACAAGAGTGGAACATTTCTACAAATAGGATGATCACACTCAGTAGATTATAAGCTTTGTAATGATACCTTACAAGAGACCTTTTGCATGAAGCATATCCCAGTTGCATTATATTCACTTATTATCAAATCTTTATGAAACTATCCCAGTTACATTATATTCACTTATTATCCTGTTTTTATAAAACCATATAGACTGCACAACATCACACCTGGTCTACCTCGTCATTCTCTGTAAATCCTCCTTGGTCAATATCATCTGTGAATCTCAGATTATGCACGGTCTTACCCCATAACGCGACTCCTCCCATTTCACCTCTTAGGCTGGGTCTACACTACCCGCCTGAATCAGCGGGTAGAAATCAACCTCTCGGGGATCGATTTATCACGTCCTGTTGGGACATGACAATCGATCCCCGAATCAACGCTCTTACTCCACCAGCGGAGGTGGGAGTAACCGCTGTCGATGGGAAGCCGCAGAGGTCGATTTTGCCGCCGTCCTCACAGCGGGGTAAGTCGGCTGTGATACGTCGAATTCAGCTACGCTATTCACGTAGCTGAATTTGCGTATCTTAAATCAACTCCCCCCTGTAGTGTAGATGTAGCCTTAGTGCTAC
Source organism: Trachemys scripta elegans (assembly GCF_013100865.1). Lineage (NCBI taxonomy): Eukaryota > Metazoa > Chordata > Testudines > Emydidae > Trachemys > Trachemys scripta. The sequence goes on along the minus strand of NC_048308.1, from coordinate 6,965,269 downwards.
AACCATTATTGGTTCTAGTACCAAGCCAAACAAATCTGGTAATCGTGTGCATCCTTGTCTCACTCCTACAGTTGTCCTGAACCATTCCATCAGTTTTCTACTCCCACTGTACTCACTGACTTATAGTAGATGTTTTCTATCACCTTAATCAATTTTTCAGGAACGCCATTCTGACGTTGCACTCCATATGCTTTATAAAAATGTTTTGTAAGTGTGAATATGATGCAACTGGAATATGCTTTATGCAAAAGGTCTCTTGTAAGGTATCATTACAAAGCTTATAATCTGAGTGTGTTCATCCTATTTGTATGACTATCATTCTCGTATGTGAAACTAGGAATATGAGGTACAACTCTGAGGTCCTATTGTAATTATGCAAAGTGTGGGCCATTAATGGTGATTCAGAATCTTGATGGCTCCCATTGACTAGGACAACTGACAGTAAATGGCTCTGTTTACCTGCAAGCCTCCACTGTACACGTGCGGGCCAGCCTAGGAAGAATGGAGGGGGTCTCACAGGACATGTGAACATGTCACATGATATGACATCTTAAGCCTGGTGCTTTTCCATTTAGAAAGAGGAGTGGGAACCCAGAGAGAGACAAATGATTCCCGCCTTGTGCTAAAGCTATAAAAGGGGGTGGAACAGAACAAAGGGAGCTTCTAGTCATGAGCAAACCCCTAGTTTCCACCTAAGATGTCTGCTGGAACTGACAAGGACTGTACCAGGGGAAAGGATTGGGCCCAGACTAGGAAGGAGTCTAGTCTGTGAAAGAAGACTATGGGAACATCTCTGAGGGTGAGATATTATCTGTAATCAGTTTCCTAATGTATTAGGCTTAGACTTGTGTGTTTTGTTTTACTTGGTGACTTACTTTGTGCTGTCTGTTATTACTTGGAACTACTTAAATCCTACTTTTTATACTTAATAAAGTCACTTTCGTTTATTGATAAACCCTGAGTAAGTTGATTAATACCTGGGGGAACAAACAGCTGTGCATCTCTATCAATGTTATAGAGGGTGGACAATTTGAGTATACGCTTCATACAGAGTAAAACGGATTTATTTGGGGTTTGGATCCCATTGGGGACTGGGTGTCTGGGTGCTGGAGATAGGTGACCTGCCAAGCAGTTTTTGGTTAAAATCTGCAGCTTTGGGGGCATGTTTCAGACCCTGGGGCTGTGTTGCAGCAGGCTAGCGTGTCTGGCTCAACAAGGCAGGGTTCTGGAGTCCCAAACTGGCAGGGGAAACGGGCTCAGAGGTAATCTCAGCACAGCAGGTGACAGTCTCAAGGGGATCTGTTACCAAACCCGTCACAATCATACATTATCATAGCATTTGGCAGAAAGGATTATAGCAAGTTATCAAAAGCCTGATGGCTTAGTTCTCATATCGTGCGATAAAACACAGGTCAAATTTCTCTTCAAATATTCTTCTGCTTATTTACACTGTTTGTTTATCCAGTTGTTTCTAGGTCTCTTTGCTTTCTATTCTATTTCTATTGAACTCAGCTCTTTCATCCTCCTTTTTATAATCCTTCAGCTTCCTACGCTTGTTGCGCTTCATCTGTTACCACCTTGATTTTTTTGTTTTGACTTTGTTGCCCAACACAATTTCAGCCACTCTCATAATCCCATTTTTTTAAGACTGTTCCACATCTCTTCAATGTTCACTTCTTTCATCAGACCGGTGATGTTTTTCCACATGGCTTCTTTTTAGTCTTTTCTGGTATCTGCTCTTTCAACTTTTCCACATCATAGATCTTAGTTCTTTGGCACTATTTCAACTGCTTTCAGCCACAGCAGTAACTCATGGTCTTCTCCGATATCGGCCACAACTGATCTCCACAACCACACTCTTGATTTCTATCTTCAATTCTCAAGTACAAAATCTATCATGTTCTTTGTTTGCCCATCAGGTGATATCCATGTCCACTTCCTCTTTGGCTTAGTGTGTTATCACCAGGTTGTTACTTAGGCAGAAATTTAGTAGCCTCTCTCCTTTTTCCATGTTCTCCACCTACTCCAAATCTGCCGATTGCTCCAATTTAGGAAATCCAATCCGATCCTACTGTCACATTAAAATCTCCTATCTCCAATAACATGTCCTGTCCAGGAGTATTGGTTGTAGTGTTCTGTATTCCTCTTTGCCTGTTAAATGTATTGATAGCAATGTATGCCACAAAATATACAAAGTTTGTAACGTAACTAAAAGAAAGTTAGAGAGAACCTTGGCTTTTGAAATTTCCTGATTCTGTTTGATTTCTCAACAGCCACACCAACAGGGTGGCCATCCCCTTTAAAGGGCCAGCCAATCTGGTCCAATTATCAGACCCAACTGGGAAGGGTTCAGATCCCTATAAAGGGCTGAAAGCTCAAATGAGAGGAGGTGCAGGAGGGAGATGGGTTCCAGCAGTAGTCTCAGAAGCAGGGGGATTGAAGGGAGGTCCTCCTTTTAGTGCTGAAGGGGAAAAGCCCATGGAGCTGTAGCCCAGAGTGGGAAAAGGAACTGCTTTTGGTTTTGGAGTTTTTCATTTTAGGAATTGAACTATGCTCAGAAAGAGACTTGAGAATGGCAGTGAATCCTTCCTGGGACGCTCAGGAGATACAACCTGACTGAATAAACTGACACCACAGCTAGCCTGAAGCCAAACCAGGTAGGTAGCACTGTTGCACACTGGAAAACACTATCATTAATGCACCTACCAAAACAATTAACTAAACTCAAACATTCTGAGGCCAGGTTTATGCCAGAACTGCGGCTGGGGAGTGACTGGGAACTGACAGAGCACTTATACCAGGAGTGGAGAAAGAAAGATGGGACTGGGTTCCCTACCTCCTCTGGACCCAACACATAACCCAGTGACCCATGTCACCGCTGAGGGCTCATGGGCCAGGCTGGGGTGCTGAGCCCAGCAGCCCATCTCTCTCTCCTCCCTCCAGTGGCACCAGATGGGGATGGAGTACCCTTAATCTTTTTTTAAAGGAGGGGAGGGGAGTGTGTGAGAGTACACCAGGCAAGATTTCTTCTAATAACGGAACCCCCACTCCTCTGCAAGCAATCCATTCACAGGCTCCTTCCCATTAACAACTCCCAAGACCCAGCTCTTCATTCCCCCTCTGGGAAAACAGCTCTCTCTTGATGCCAGCTGATGTGGTTAGTTGTGTAGTGCAAGAGGAAGCTGTCTGTGCGGTGGTACTCAAGGTTCAAACCGTGATGATGTGAGTGGGGTGGGTTGTTACAGCTGCACACAATAGGATGTTTTGTATTTTAACCTTTTTCCTTCAAGAAATCATGGGAAATAACATGCAAAAATGTTAAAAGAACATTATTTAGATTGCACAGTCAAGCACTTGAAAGTTAAGAATTGCCAGATTTGCTGTGGCTTAATTCAGCCCTCTTGGGGTCCTGCCTATGGACTGAAAGAGATGCTGTGGAAAAACTATTATGTCAATGCGCAATTACCAACTGACTCATAATGCATATGCACAAGTGAGCCAAATTAAGATTGCACAGACAACCTTAATTCTGACATTTCTTAGCCTCCATGTGCTTGACTTCACAACTCAAATAATGTTCTTTTGATGTAGTTTTTGTATATCATGCATTAAGAAGTTGAGTATCTTTTTTACTTCTTTCATTTTTGGTTATTAGAAGGTGACCTGCAAAAGGAAGGAGGAGGAAGTAGGTTTGTGACCTTTTTAAAGTTTCTACAAAGGAATGGAAGGTGTTTAGAAAAACTAAGGAAGGCCATTCTTAGCATTCCTAGATTTCTAAAGTGAAAGCAGAAAAAGTGCTCGGAAACATGTAGTTTCAAATGTGGATTGCAAGCTCTCTGTTGCTATTTAACAGATAGGGTCACACAATCATTAAGACTTCTTTTCACCCATGTGTTTGTAGAGGGACTGACAAAATCTGAACTTTTCCGAAGGCAACTCCCAAGCTGTTTTAACGTTACGAGCCATTCATTATTATTTCCAACACTGACTGTGTATTACAGGCTGGCATCTGTTACAAGGGGAGAGGAGCTCCTTAGGAACAGGTGCTGGTTGCAATGGAGAGATGAATGTTGTGTGGGCAGTCACCGTTAAACCATGTGGCAATACTTCTGGGTGTTTCCACAAGGCAGGGGTAATGTAGGAGGACAGTTGCTATTAAAGATTTAATTGAAAATGTAGATCCCAGAATCAGACACTTGAATAGATTGGTACTGACTAATGGAGGATTCGGCTATCATGTTGCATACATTCCAGGCTAAAAGATATTTTTCTGAAAGAGAAATATGAGCCAGGGGATGGGAAATAGGAAACAGAACCTTTTACGTTTATCTCACCAGTTCAAATTCATCCATGCCGAGAGTCACGACACGATTTTCAAGTGTGCTGAACATTTGCACTTCCCACTGCAGTCAATGACAAACATTGCACTTGCCAGACTGAATCAGACCTGCGCGACTGTCTAAGCCCTTTATCCACTTTGACAATGGACAGCACCAGATGATTCAGAAGAAGATGCAAGAAACTTTGCAGCAGGTTATACATGTCTGATCATTTGTCCCCCATGAGATTCTCCTCCTACCCCCTTATAGTGAGGTTGGCTTAAACTGATCTCTGAGGTTTATTCTCTCTTCCAAACCATCTTTTGTTTTAGCATTTATTGTAACAATTCTGGATATTCTTGTAGCCGATATTCAGCTCCTTCAAAAAAAAATCAGGCTACGTGTTACCAACATCTAAAGTGGCCAATGTGACCACTAAAGGTCTTCAGTTCTCAGTCTGCTAGTTTGAGTCCTCAGTCTTCTGTCACTTACCCTCATGGAAAGCAGCAGTAACTCCACTGAATTGCACCAATGTAAATACAGTGACAGAGGAGCATTAGATCCTTAGGAAGAAAGTGAGATTCAAACCCAGCTGGCAATAATATGTAACATATACAATGCCAAAAATAAATTCATTTCCAGGCTAGTCCATTCCAGGATAACCATTAGCCTGAGTTGACTTTTCACAATTGAATGAGCTGAGCCGTCCTTCCAGACCAAGGTTTATCTAATGAATATGCCAACCAAGCTTTAATGATAGCGTTGTGGTAACACAATAGCCACCCAATGTGCATTATACCACAGCCCACTAGAAGAGGTAACTAATTTCTTCATTCCACCGAGTGCTCTCTGCCATCTGGATTTCAGTCAGTATCTGCAGTGAACAACCAACATGTTTACCTTGGAGCTAAACATAGGCTCTTGGATAACATAGTAGAATAAGCATAAAGCCATTATGAACTTTTTAATAAAATAAGTATTTATCATTATGACAAAGATCCAAAAATACTTGTAAAAAGTGGGATGTTTTGCCATGCCATTCCATTACATACACACAAGAACACTCTCTCCCTCACTCATGGATTATTTAGCTGGTAGGTAGAGTGCTGTACCTGCTTGGTATGATAGATTTCATTTTTAAGTTCTTCAAGTACTTCTGAAATACAGAAACTAACACTGAAAAGAAGTAGTATTTGCGTTAGTAAGAAAACCTTCGTCTGAACCTACTATCCACTACCATCAAACGCCTGCACAAATAAAACTAACTAAAAGGAGTCTGAAGCTACTCTAGTCACCTCTGCTCACCTTATGGATCATTTATACACAGCGATCCTATCCTTTTTTTAATACAATAGTAAATGGAAACTTAAATTTCATAAGTAATCTGATTTTATCTCCCCTTCTACACTGCTCCAAATATCTATGGAGAAATTTCAATTATGCCCTGACTACACCTACTTTGTTAGCACCTTCCATGTGCAAAACACTTTAATCCGTTTTAAAAGTAACTTTTACCTTTAAATTTGCAATTAGCAATTTGAAAATTATTCATAGAACAATATTGATCAAACACGTTCAGCAACACGGACACTTTCTACTCTTAAAGCTGAATGGAGGAGAATTTTTAAACGACCTTTGTACCCATTTTCCCATTTGGTTTTGGACAGGAGGTAGAGAGCATTACTGTTCTTAAAAGAACTAACTTAGAGAATTCCCCTACAAGAATTGTATCCTTTGAGCCAAAGGATCATGGATCATTCGGTAGAATGGGTGGTCTTCAGGCAGCCTGCTCCATCTCATCTGGAGCACAGCAGTAAGGACTGGACAAAAGCACAGAGGAAACAGTGTCACAGCTTTGCATTTTGATATATGTTTTAGAGAAGTTATAGTTTAGCCTGGAAAAAGATTAAGTTTGATGGTCAGTAACACTTGTTTGAAGCCTGGGACCAGCCTGTCAGTTCTTAAATACCTGAGTGGTCTCTGACTCTGGATAGAGTCAATGAGACCACGTGCATGAGCAAAGGGTGCAGTATCAGGTCCTCATGGCTGCAGGTCACACAATTCTATTATTGTTTTCAGGTAAGGGTGGGGAGGCAAAGACATTTAATAATGCATATGGTTTCTGTAAACCCAGATGAGTTTGGGATACACTCCATAGATTTTCTGGAAATATTCACACACCTTTGAAGCTAAAATCATTATCTGAAAGGGTCTAGTGCAGGGGTGGGCCAACAACGGCCCGCGGGACCGTCCTGCCTGGCCCCTGAGCTCCTGGCCCGGGAGGCTCACCCCCGGCTCCTCCCCTGCTCTTCCCCCTCGCCCACAGCCTCAGCTTGCTCGCTCCACCACCAGGGCAATGCTCTGGGCCGCAAGGCTGAGAGCTCCTGGGGCAGCGCAGCTACAGAGCCCAGCCTGACTCGGTCTCTGTGGTGCGTGGTGGCAGCGGCGGTGGTGTGGCTGTAGCACCACCAACCACTGATGCTCCAGGCAGCGCAGTAAGGGGGCAGGGAGCCGGGGGGGAGGTTGGATAGAGGGCTGGGGAGTTCGGGGTGGTGGTCAGGGGGCGGGGGTGTGGATGGTGGTCCAGGAGGAAACAGGGGGGTTGAATGGGGGCAGGGTTTCCGGGGGGCAGTCAAGGAAGAGAGGGGATTGGATGGGGCGGCAGGGGACAGTCAGGGGCAGGGTTTCTGGGGGCAGTCAGGAGACAGGGAATGGGGATGTGTGGATGGGGCAGGGGTCCCAGGGGCCGTCAGGGAACAGGGGGATTGGATGGGGCAGAAGTCCCGGGGAGAGGGGCAGATAGGAGGTGGGGCCACAACTCCCTCTCCTAACTGGCCCTCCATAAAATTTACGAAACCCGATGCGGCCCTCAGGCCAAAAAATTTGCCCGCCCTTGTTCTAGTGTGAATTCTGAGACTCCAAACTGCAGCAGCATCTGGCTATAAAACCAACGAAGTTAGAGCAGGCTCAAGATTCTCACTAAGCCAGTGAACTGGGTTATTGGTTCGGATGTCAGTAAGTGACTTTTTTAAGAAGTGTATTTCCTAATTGCAAGACCACAAACAATAGAAGGTCCATTGCCATTTTTAAGGGGGAAAATGTCCTCTTTTGGCAGGACGGAGAACAGAGAGGCATCTATAGACCTTGTAGTTTAGCAAACTCCCTTTAGAACAAAGATGTTTGTATGGCATGACCTTCAGAACCCATAGATCTATTCCTAAATCAGGTGAGAGGGGTGTAGCAGACCCGTGGGTAGAGACAATTGCCAAATAAGGAAAGAAAATCTGTGATCCAACGTGATAGTATATTGTATTGACTATGAATGTGGAGCAAGTTTACACGTAGAGCGCTGCAGCGCGTAATGAAGACATAACCTACACCAACGGGAGAGATTCTCCCGTCAGCATAGGTACTCCACTTCCCCAAGAGGCAGTAGCTCTGTCGACAGGAGCAGCACTCCCGTTGACACATTGCTGTCTACATCAGGATTTCAATCGGTACAACTGCATCTCTCGGGGCTGTGGATTTTTCACACCTCTGAGTGACTCGGTTATATCGACGTAAGTCTGTGTGTAGACCAAGCCTAAGATCTTTCTCTCATTCTCTCTCCCTCACATACGTGCACGTCTCTTACTTCAGACTGTTCAAAATGTTTCCGTTTATGAGGTAAACTCACCCTGACAATTACAGAGACTAAAATGGTATTTTCCCAAAGTTAGAGCAGTTTCCAAACTATTGCTTCATACCAGTTATTTTAGTAACAATAACCAAAATACTAGGGAGCTAAAAAACTCATGGCAAACTGTTTCCTGGAGTAGCAGTAATAGTGTTTATCCAAACTGGGGTGGAGTGTTGCTAGGAGGACACTGATAACAGGCATAGAATCAAGCCTATGGTTCAGTGTATAAGTGTACATATAGATATGGACTGAGCTGTCCCACTAATAGCAAAAGCCTTAAAACCTTCCCTACAGTGAAAACCGGGGATAAACATGGTTTTCCTATACAAGCAACTAAGACATCCTTCAAAAATATACTCTCCCTGTCCTGTCCTTCCCTCCCTCCCCCAATTCGACTCTGGACTCTACCTTTTCAGGGGCTCTGATTTGTTTTTTTGTTTTTTAAATAAAACAATTTCATTTAACTTCCAAGAAACATTTGCAAGTAAAATAACTACAAAACTTGTTACCAACAGACTTAGAGTGCTTGAACTGTAAGTCACCCATTTCTCCCATGCTTTTTTAAACAAACAATTATGGTGCAATAGGAAGGGCAGTTATACACAATGATGGTCCTCTGATTTAGTTTGATTCCTGAAACCACACTTAATACCACAGGTGCAATACCCAACTTTGTTACAGATGCAAACTCCTGCAGGAGTCCTCAGAGTTACAACCAGCTAAAATCCTTTAATCGTTAAGAAAAATCTTAACACAATTAAAAAGATACACATACTCTTTTCAGTACAAGAATACCTGGGGTAACAGACTAGTAGTGTATATGCTATTTTTTCTTTAAAAGATTCAATACAACAGCACCATATGCAGGGGCCTTGGCACAAGGTCTGGGTTTTCCTAATCAGCTCTGGGTCCATTGTCCTTATCTTAGAGACAACTCAGAAAAGGTAACGTTCCAGCCTGTGTTACAGAACAGCCTCAAGCTCCAAAAAGGCCAACGTCTCATAGATCGGTCATGGTAGTTTGGACAGCATAACCAATGGCATCTCTATGAATTCCTGCATTCTTCACATTGCGCTCATGGACAAAATCAGTGTAGTGTCTATCCGCAGACTGGGTCGAGGGCGGGGCCCATGCGTTCCATACACTTCCACCACGTTGACGGCAGTCAGCAGCATCAAAGGGCCTGGATCATTGGGGATTGGGAGGGGGCACAGTTAGTAATTAGCAACGGAAGGGGAAGGGGGTGGAAGACAGTAGGAGGTGAGGGGAAAGGAGGGAAGAATGATGTGAAAAAAAGAGTAATAAGGAAGAACTAAATTGCCGAACGTCAAACACCTAATAAAGGAAGTGTGCAAGAATATACACAGAATAAAATAGCTGGAATGTCAAATTAACCCCTTCATTGCTGCTGCCAGATTGTATATGTAGTTCTGCAAAAGCTTCAAAATGGAAAGTTAAGGCATCCCATGTATGCAATGCTTGTAACTTACAATGTGCTTTTCATCTATAGATTCCAAAGCATTTTACAAAGATAAGTGTTATCCCCATTTTACAGATGAGAAAACAGGCAAAGACATGAAGGAATACACCTCTTTGACAGAGTGCTTTACATGTTTAGCAGCATTAAAGGATTTGAATGACATGTCTCAATGCACAGTGAAAACAAGCTACTACATGCAACAGCAAGGTTCAAAGCTACCAAAGAAGGCAGGTTCTCAAGGCAAATGAAAAGGGGGGAAAAGGAGGAAAGAGGACATCATAAAAACAAGCATTATAGTCAAAAAAGGGGACTATAGCACTACCCACTACAGCACATCTCTCACATTTCATTAGCAGACTTCACTAAAGAAGTGGACATTACTGAAGAACCTGATCATAGCTGTACTTGATTACCTTGAATATGAGAATATGATTGGAGGTGGATTATTTTAGGAAAAGGCCAAGACTTTGTTTTCCAATTTGTTTGAAAAATGTAGTAATACAAAAGTGACTATACATAACCAGTGCGAATGCATTCCACACTGGGAATAAAGTCCTCAAGGGGTTAGGAAGACTAACAGGATACAGCACGATTCATGTATAAAGCACTGTCCTGACATTAATATATTTATACAAGTGCCAAGTAATTCTTATGTGGGAAGCAATAAGGCCTTGGGATAATTAACTTGCTCCATTGAAACAGACACACCTGCATGATCTGATTTTGGAATTATTAAGCGTTTTCTTATAAGAAGCCTCAAGATGGAAAAAATGAACCAACATGTAGAGACTGCTCCAGCCGTTTTCTCTAGCCAACTCGGAACCCGGCATTAGAATGGTTTGCGTGAGGCTGAAGTACACTTCTGTAAGACATGCTCACAAAAAAACAAGCTCTCTAAACTATTCAACGGAGCAAATTCCTAAAATATCCTCCTTTAAATAGGGTAATTTTAGAGTCAATCATTTAGTTTAACTATAAACAAGTCAGTGGATCATCAGATACAGCTACAAAGTGTTCCTATTTCATGAGTTCTCATGCCCCAGTAAGTTCAGTTTAATACTTTTAACTACACCAAAACAATTGAGCAGGCAGGACATTAGCTAAAAGATCACATTCGCCAGGGAAGCAGAAAAGACATGCAGGATTCACAACAGGGGTAAATGATTAGACAGTCCTCCTTTAGAAAGGAGAGAAAATTTGCATGACATTCACCCATAGGTGCTCAGATTTTTATTCTTTGCAATTCATATTGTGAAGAAATGGCATACGAGGTCCAAAAGTTAAAACAGCCATCACATGGTTTGTTTGTAAATTATTCCCTAATTTTAATAATTTAAGAAACCAAATTAAAAGCTGCTCACAGTAGGAGGTAGTAAGACGTCTGCCTGCTCCCTGACACCGAAATAGACTTGCTAACCTGCTATTGCTTCTTCCCCTATTTTATCCCAGAAGCAACTCTTTTAGTCTAGCACAAAGCCAGAAAGATGCTGTTTGTGTTTGGGGACCTCCAGTTTTGCAGCTAATACCTCACTTTGTTTGAAGGTTACATTTTGATTTGTCTGGCCAAAAGGGTGAAGAAACCTCTTCTGTACTGAGGAATTTAAACAATGGAGCAGAGGATTTCAAATCAGAGAACAAAAAGACTGAAAATCCTTCTTATGATCTGGCTTATCATTTTTGATAACACCTGCAGCATTCCAGTTTTAAATTAAAAGAAGGGCTGTAATGTAGCCAGTAGAGATATCTGCAAGGAACAATACCCAGAAATTGACAGGTTAGATCCTTAACCCTAATCCCTTCACCCCAACCACCGCTATAAAAAAAATAACCTGAAATATTTCAGTGTTTTCAGCTATCCATGGACATTATCTTTCAAAAAGGAGGACTGTTTTTCTGTGACAGAAGCCAAAGCCAATTCATGCGGAAATAGGCCAATGAAAGGCAGAGGGCAGTTTAGGAAAAAACCCATTAGCTGCAACAAGACACTAAGATATCAAGTCATGTAAGTCACAGCCCTCCAAATAGACATATACGTTCCGACAATGTGTCCACCTAACCCCATTTCCAGCCTGTGAAACTTGAATGCAGCACACACAGTTGACAACACAACTCCAAACTGTTCTTTATTTCCCCATTTTAAGGCTAGATTCATCCCTTACCACAGCAGGCAGAACAGCTGCTAGCAAACCATGTTAAAACCACATTACCAGAAAGAAAACTGGCTCCATGAGTTACTACAATATTTTTTATAAACACAGAGAAAGTTTTATTTTCTTCTGAGTGAATATATTAAAACTGTGTCAAGTAGGAATGGATGTTTTCTGGGGTATGTTACATTAGGTAACACAGATAAATTTTATATTCAGCCAGCATCTTCTACAGACAAACTTCCTTCTGCAGCTGAATCTAGCAAAGAAGCCTAGGTTTCCTGACAAGGTCTGTCAGCAACACAGGTTCAGGCTCTTAATCCCAACCCAGGCACACTGGGATCAAAACTGCCACAGATGGGCCTGTAAGTTCTCTCAGCTTCTGGACAGAAGTAATGGAACTTTAATGTAGAACAGAAACCTTATTACTGCTACATAACAGTATTGCTACCACCATAAAACACCTATGTAGAGCCGTTTGGAGCTGGAGTCAAATGTTCCGAACAAAGACGTTACCAGATTCTAGCAAGCACCTTGCAGTTAGACTGAGTAAATACAAAACAAAATCATACTGAGAAGGCTGAAAGAATAAAGATACAACCACCTTTCACCCACCACCACCAGGGAAGGAATCGACCGATCAACGAGATCACCACAGACAACCCAGAGATTTCAGATACTAGGCAAATCATGGGCAAAAGAAAAAGAGAAAGCACCATTTCATCAAATGTTTTGCAGCAGAATTTCAATGCAGCAAATGCAGAGCAGAATTACTCTCCCTCTTTAAATCCAAGATCCAGTATATTTAAAAAAAATACTTAATATGTAATAAGTTAGATTTGTATAATGCATTTCTTTACACCATTACTGTCCGGTATTAACCATATTTACATAGTTTTGTCTTTAAGAGACATACAAGCAAAAGAGAATCAGATTCTAGCCAAAGGGAGGACCTTTTCTTTTGAGGATTGAAACCGCTTAGGATAAGAGCTTTAAATCCATTGCATCCCATCACAGCTGCTCCTCAAAGCCTAACAAATCAGAGCTCCACTTCTGAGATTACTGTATCCCCGTTTGAAGTCACAACCCATGTAGAGGATACAATGGGTTAAAAGACTAAGAGCTACTCTCTCAATCTCACCCAAATGCTGGAGTACCAAGAGCAGACATTTTATTAAATGAAATCAAGCTCTTATCCTTCAACTATTTCAGTTTCCCCAAACAAACTCCTCCTCTCTTTGCACTGTAGAATCAGTTTACCCATTGCACAAGATTTCTGGGAGACATCCAGAAAGAACTTGATTTACGATTGGCACGTTTTCCCCAGGATCAAACAGGACAAGTCTCTGCTCCTGGGCTGCATGCCTCCAGGCATTGGGTTACAGAGACTATGTTGGCTGGAGAGGGTGGAACAACTCCCACCAGAGCTAGAAAATGCTGCAGCAGATTCCTCCATAGGAATAGCAGCAAAGATTCCCTCAGAAGCTGAGACGGGTGCCTCTGCAGCACTCCCAGCCTGGTCTCAAAGCACTGATCCAGCTTTATCACCACTAACCTGACTCACAATATATTCTCCTCAAAGAGACAATACAAGTAGTTTAACAGCACATTAACTATAAAAAGAAAGGCATTTGGACTGTACATAAGCAAATGACCTTTCCTTTTCAATCAAAGAAAAACTAGGAAGGGCCTGGAGAACGCACCATTTCATGTCTTGCTGGCTGGCTCCAGGGCTCCTAGGAAGGTTTTCTATTTCCACTAAGACTGGGCCAGATGGAACTGTCATTTTGACAGGCAGGGTCGGCTTTGCATTCCAGCTCTGGGAAACAAAACAAAAACAAGCAAGTCATCTTAAGCACTTTACTGCATGACAATGACACATGGAAAAACACAACTCCTCCTCCTGCCCAAACATGAGGCTTGACAAGACTTCTCCCATAGATACTTCCCCCCATTGGAGATGAATGTCCCACTTTTCAAGTGCTGGTAGCAGTACCAGGGTCATACTGGATAGAGCGCTGCTCTTGGATTTGCAGGTAACAGCGGCAGCGCCCTTTTTCATTCCTGGTTGGACCTGGATGCACCAACTGTTCCCCTCTGTGATTAGCTCTGCAACAGTGATCTACAACTTCGTAACCTAAAAGCTAGATTACTGCAATTCATGTAGCCCTGAATAGCATCCGGAAGCACCAACTGGTGCTGAATAAAGCAGCTCACCTTTCGAGTCAGTGGTTATGAACACAGAGCACCAGCACATCTGTTTGCTTCCAGATGTGGCTGAAGGGATTATACTTTTAATCCTAGGAGGACACCACCAGGGGGTGATCTATCTGTGGTGATCTGCTCTGTTGCACTTACTGTCTGCCCCTTCAGCTAACACACTCCAGAATGGGTGGCAGGGCATTCCAATCGAAGAGTCCATGCCTCTGGAACCTGACCCCTCTGGTGTATCATTCTAATAACTCTGGAGGGAGGTGGTTATGTTTTGGTAATGGTTGTTTTCAGTGACACAAAGCACCTACCATGCACAGATGCTGAGGGGATGAGTGCATCAAAACTTTTATTAAAAACACAAAAAAATTTAGATTTTGCCAGTAATTTATCCTTGATGTAGCAGAAGTACATGTCCCTTCAAAAATACCAGAGCAGTAGCCCAGAACACTAGCAAGAGATGGAAGCAAAACTGCCAGCAGGCTTTGCCCTTCTCCTTTGTGTGCAGTTTAACATACAGAGCATTAGTACAGTTTTGCGGGTTACTATAGTACTCAAAGATCATACACAGCTAAACAATTTATGCATAATTTAATATGTTTACATGTCGGAGGGGGTGGGGAATCTCCCTCTCCAGGTAGTTAGCTAAAATCCTCCATGCCAAGTTAACCAATGATCCCATTTGTCACTTAGTAGCTGAAATAAGAGTTTAGTTTAATGTGTCACTCTAGAATCTAGAGTCAGAGTCAAAGGAAGCCACTGCATTTAAAAAGGTTAACATAAGGCCCCAACTCTTGAAACCTGTGAAGACCAATGAAGCTTTAGTGTTTAGGGAAACAGTCTCAGAAATGAATGACTTAGAGGTTGCCTTACTTGTTGTGATCCATTATTTTGATGTAAGACATTGTTCGGAATGCTGAAAAGCAAGAAAAATTTAAAATCAGAATCTTTCAGGGATCAAGATATGTGTTTATAAATATTGTGGGGGACCAAAATCAGATAGATTTCAAGAAGCATGCCAATTTACTAGAGGTCTTTCTACCCCCATTTAATCTAAAAATCACTATCCAAATGAAGTTTAAAACCTTACGCTTGTGGTCAGCAACCTCAGGCCAATGAGAGCAGGGGTAGCAGACTCCCAATTTGTTACGGCTGGAGTTTCACTATATCCTGTCTCACTTTTCCCCTTCCCATTGCATGATGTCTAGTTGGATTATATGAAATCTCCTTGAGGCAAGGACAACACTAAGGCATGCCTTTAACACTTAATGCAATTTTTGCATATACAGAGCCAGATTTTATAAGACAGATGGCAAAAATACCTTCCCTATTCATTACTTACTGTTATACGCTCATTGTATAATTAACTTTGGACAAAAATGGCTGAGATTAAATAACTGCTATTACCTGAAGTCTCATGAAGTTGCTCAGAAGGAAGGTTCTAAAGCAACCGTTCACATTGTATATTACAAGGCTACTCTCCTCAGAAGCCCAGAATATTGCTAGCCTTAGTCAGATACTCAAAAATAATGAGTCAGGCCACCAAAAAATTCATGAGTTAAAAAAATACATTTGGGATTCTTTTTATTTGTCTTCGAATATTTCAGTATGTAGAATGCGCACACTTCACATTTTTAAGGTCTTCTCCACAATTATAAGGGATAGAAACTTTTTATATTTAAATGAAAGCTGAGATTCTCATGTATTCACATGACTCCAAGAGCTGGGGCTATAAGAAAAAAATATATATCCTGGGAGATGGTAACACTGAGTCCAATCCATTTAGAAGTGGAAATCCAAATGTGTTTCCCTCCTACCTTTTTCACTAGATGGATGGCAGCTGTAATAAAGGGTTTAGGGGAGGGGATGCTGAAGGAATTCAGGGCTCAGTCTCAGATAGGGTTTCCTCACATGCTGGGCGTGGGGCAGAAAGACATGGAAGAGAAAAACACCACAACAACACACATTCATGCCATTGTGATTCTTAACCAAAAATAAGACTTGGTCTAAAAAAGCTTCTTTTCCAATCTCCCACTTAAAAAAGAGTTTCAACCAGATTCTATTAATTCAATAAATGCCCCAGTTGCTTCTGGCCTGGGACAATTGGTATCATTTGCATAGAGTAACCATCCTGTCAGTCAACCTGCTAAGTAAACTGGTTTCTATATTGTTGAAGTCCTTTTACTTGAATAGCCTTTTAGGTATAACACCAACCAAGATCATACAAGCTGCACTCTGGCTGTTCTCTTACCACGCTCTCTGCACTGAGGGAGAAGTGCAGAGTGGCATTACAAGCACAGAATACTGCACCTTTAAAAAAATAATACTGAGGAATGCTTGTACAATCAACACATTCCTCACCGATGAGTTAATACAAAAGAAAGGAACAACATGCATCTTTCATGATGCATTTTAATTAGTGATGCTTGAGTGTGCAGTTTCAGAAACAGCACTGATTGCTCTGGGGGTGAATGTGCCATGACACAACACCAAGCTGAGTATCAGGGAAACTAAAGCCTTCAGCACAGGCAGGCGGGGAAATTGTATTGAGCTCCTCTTCCTGCACCCAGGCTGGTTTGAACATGAGATTCAAGTCAAATGGCACACTGACAAAATGTGAAGAGCAATTATTAGCACTAATAAATAAGCTATACATCTACCACCCCTATCAGAGGATTTCAAAACACTTTACAGACTTTAATTAAGCTTTCGAACACCCAGCATCACTGGGAGGTAGGTCAGTATTAACCTCATTTTACAGATGGGGAAAAATGATGCCCAGAATAGTGAAGAGACTTGCCCAGAACCATACTAAGGGAGAGAACCCAGAGGCTCAGCCCCTTAACCAAATATTACTACAACCCTCTATCTATGAAGATGGAGCAAAAGCAACCTTGCTCTGTGGAATCTATCAGCTTCCTTGTCACTTCAGTTTCGAAGTATGGCTACACTTAACCCGCTCTCTGTGACTTCATATCTACCCACTCACTTCCTCCAATCTGGTCCTCAGTTGCTATTACTCTGAATATCTTGAATGGAGAAGGAATCTCATTCTCTCACTAGCAGTGGCCTATCTGTGTAGGGCCGTGGTTCTCAACCTTTCCTGACTACTATACCCCTTTCAGGAGTCAGGAGCCGGAGCCACACTGCTCGGGGCTCAAGCATGTAACTTAGCTTTGGGGGGCCCCCTGTGGCGTGGGGCCCGAGACAGTTGCCCTACTTGCCACCCGCTAATGCCAGCCCTGGACTTGCGACCTCCCCGTCCAAAGCCCATCCAGCAACTCCCAGGTTGAGAAACACTGATCTAGATGAGTTGACGTACCCCCTGGATGACCTCTGCATATTTCCTGGGGTACGTGTCCCGCTGGTTGAGAACCACTGGTGTAGGCTTATCCTTCATACCATTCAAGTCTCACCTCAAAAAAATCCTCCTCCTTACTGTAACCTATAGTTTACTCAAAACACTGCCTATCCTTTCTCCAACACAAATTCACCTTAAAAACTCTTTCTGCTCTCCCAATCTTACCTCCACCCGGTTTTCTTTTCGCTTCCCTGCCACAGCATGCATTTGCACTTTTACTGCTTTTAAATTTCATCTGCCTCTACCCACAGAAATTGCCAGATCAAATATCCCTCAGCATCAGTGATTACTGAATGGTGGAGAATAAAAAACAGCCCACAACAAAACAAAATACTGAGGATTTTATGATGTTTTTAAATCTTATGTAATACTTCAACAAGGGGATTTTCAATCTGCTTTCTTTGGCGCCAGTTAATGGGTGGCAATCAGACAGGCCAGGGAAGTGACCGCATTCACCTTGGGTTTTCTTCTCTGCTCTACCACTCAGTCCCCATGCTAGCACCACCTAATGAGCTGGATTCACATGGAGTTACTAAATGAAAACCCAACTGAAAAGGGAGGGGAGAATGTTAAGGAACAGGAAGAAACAAATCAAAGAAAAATGAGGCCATTGCAGCTACTCTGAAACATTAAATTCAATGAGCTAAACAAACCTAATTCCCCCTTGAGTCACGGAAGAAGAGCCAATAACTTGTTATAATAATCTAGTCAGCCTCGAAAGGAATATGATTTGGGCTCTGGAAATAGATGAAGCCCCTATAGAATGTCATTATACAGGAGGCACTGTGGGGGAAGAACGATCTGCCAGCCTCACATTGGAAAATATCCAGGCCTATGTACCATGGGCAGTGGAGTGCAATTACACTGGAGTGTTTGAGTGGGTTACCTTGTATTTATAAGCATGTGTGACCTTAAGAACCCCAGTATTCACACTCTACCCACTAGCGTACTGATCTTTGTACAAAAATATGCCTTGTAAGGTATCATCTGAAAACTAATAACTCACTGATCATTTATATTCTTGCATAATGTATGTACATGGTTTGTATTAAGAATTATGGCTGCATGCTGGAATTATGACTAAAGTGTATTTAAATTGGGCATATCAGACAAAGGAATGAGTATTTGATTCTCTGACCAGACCGATCCTCAGGCAAAGACAATGAAGGTCTGTTTTTTACATATTAGGTAAAAAAAAGCTATCAAGCTAACAAATGGGGGAAGAAAGAGTATGGAGCTTCCTTCATCACTAGACTCCATGTCAGCTTCCTCACAGCCTGACTAAACTTTACTTTGAGCGTAACCCTCAGAAAAATTCATTTCAAAGACATTGGTGTACAAACATTGGGGGGAGGGGGTGGGGTGCTGAACCTCAACTACTTGTATACAATATTACAATATTATAAAAGTGTATAGAGTGAGGTCTTTTCTGGAATCTAATTACACTGGTAATTAATATTGTTGTGAAATGTATGTATTATTATAATAAGGAAATACAGATACTTAACGATATTATACTTTACTGTCTGTGGCCATACAGGTTCCCTCCCAGACAGGAGAGAAAGCAGTTATTCACCTGTCTCCTACGTAAATTCAGCATGGAGGAATCAAAACAGTGGAAGCCCTACTTACATACAGGGAGGTGGAAAGTCCACAGGAAAGGAAAAACAGCATAAAGCCATCCTGCCTCTTGAAACAAAGTAGATATAAGCAGACAGAAGCCATCTTTGGCATTCATCACTAGACAGACAAAATGGAACAGAGCTCTTACAAGCGGAGAAAGATGGGTCCTTCAACCAAGGGGCGGGAGAGAGACTCTGGAAACTGAATAAAGGTGAGAAACCATCGTGAACAAAACCTACCCCTTGGCTTTCCTTGTGACCCTTTCTGGCTGACAGAGAGCAACACGCAGGCCCTCAATGGGAGGGCCTTCTATGCTAGGTCTTGGAGATGCAAGGGAGAGAGGTGAGAACCAGTGGAGTCCAAGGCTTACCACTTTTGGTGTACATTTCACAACTCCTTTGAGTAGGCATTGAGGGGGTTGCCCCAACTGCATTTGGAATATGACTCTATAAGTTACCAGAATCCGAGGGCTGAAAAAGAGAGCGCTGTTCCTTGTGGATGTGAACATTTATGTGAAAAGAGCATAGATACTACAGCGATATGAGCTTTAGAGATGCACATTACTACTATAATGATAATACAATCCTGGAAGACCTCTTTCAAGAAGGAAGAGGAGGAATGTGAAATAATTAAAAGGGTTGATTTCTAAGGTGTAGAAAGAGAATTGTGAACTGAAGAACGTTACTTATTATTTGTATTGCAGTAGTACTTAGGAGTCTCAGACATTGACTAGGATTCCACTGGGCTAGGGGCTGTACAAATGCAGAAGAAAATTACAGCCTCACTCCTAAAATGTTAGGCACTCTCCCTTCTGATTATTATTACAGGTCAAGGCATAAGTGTAAAAATGAAGAGAATAATTTTAGTGGAAGTGTCTAGTTCTACAGTATTCCTCCCCACTCTTGAATTCCACAAGCTTTGTATTTCAATCACATCATTGTAGTAGACAGACGTCAGCAAGAAGAAATCCTCTTATTCCTGCCTGCTTGACCCTCTCACAAGGCACAACAGAAAAATCCTGCTATCCTCCTCACCAACACTTGAAAGCAAGTGTGGGCTGGAGTTAGTCATAAACCCACTACCCCAGAATTCAAAAGTATTTTTGCCTGCTAGGACGCGTGCTTGGCAATATCCTCCAATGAGACAGCATCACCTAAAACCAGCAGCTCTCCACTGAAAAATAGGAAGGACCTACCCAAACTGAAAAAGCAACTTTCACTGTGTTATTCAGGAGGTCAGGCTAGATGATCAAATGGTCCATTCTGGTCTTAAAAGCTAATTGAACAGTGCTCCTTTAGATTTGAACTAACCTTATAACCTGCCTCCATATACACACGATTAAATACAGACTGAACAGAAAGGAAATTAAGTAGCAGAATGTCTCCTACCTTGTTTCTTCAAGTTTAGCAACGTTTGCTGCAAAAAAATCCAGACAAGATTGATTACAAATTTAATTTGCATTCATTCTGTTAGTTAGTATTTATATAGCACCATAAATATCCATGACACTTAAAAATAAGATCTCTTCCCCAAAGAGCTTACAACCTAAATTAAACAAACACAGGAAAAGACTAGAGTAAAGACAAATAAGGAGCTGCAAAGCAAATACGTATGAAGCATGACAAAACACATTTTTACACTGGAGACTAGGATTTATGAAGGGATCTGAAAGCAGACATGAAGGTCATTCCAAGCATAAGCAAGAGTGAGAGAAGGAGACAAAGGGAATATCAAGGCAAGAAAAACTGGGTGGGACAATGGCGGAGATGCCAGCAGGGAAAGAGTTGTTCAGGGTCTTGCAAGGATGGGGAGTTTTAAGCTAATACACAAAGTACAGACAGACCGCAAAGGGATTCAGTGAGGGATCATAGTCATATATTGGTTAATTCTTTACTTATTAGACCAATTATTTTTCTATATAAACATCTTACAGTAGTCACAGGTGACTTAGCTGTTAGATAACCTCACAAAACGTCAAAGACAACTTGAAGTCATCCAGTTTGTTAAGCATGCTGTGTTGCAAATACGTCCCAAGAGCAACGACTCAAAGGAAAGATGGATCATTATAAAAATCATCATCCAAGATGAGGAGAAACATCCGCACAAGAACTCCTGTCTAGAATCAGCACAAGATGTTACTCTATCAATCTCATTGTGGCCTGTGCTGCCCACAATGTGTGGTCACAGTTTACCTTTCATTTGTAGTGTTCTCCTTGAATATCGCTTGCTGGGCCTCCTTTCAAAGGATGCTGATCTTCTAGCTTTGTTGGTCTTGGTTGTCTGGTATTCTGTTTTCCCACTAAAAGTGCAAGTTAAGGTACACAATGATGGGACAAAGCACTTGTTTACAAAGGCAGAATATAGACAGAAGGACAAAATACCTTGTCCGGCGTACTTGTAGGTGTTTGCTTTATGGCTCAGCAGTCCTAACTTGCAGAGACATAAACAACTTTACACTTCTGATGAAAGGCACAATAGAAGGACTCAAGAACTTTGCAGACATTTTAGTCTCATCCCCTGCTGAGGGAGGTATTATCCCCATTTGCAGCAGGGGAAACTGAAGCAATAATTCCTTAAGGGTTAGATTCCTCAAGATACACACAGTCATTTTAAACACGCAATCACAGTAACTGTGTGCACATCTTGGAAAAAATCAGAGCCCAAGAGACTCAGCCAGTGTCGTACAGAAAGACTATAATAGAGCTAGAAATTAGAACTTTGATGCTCTGACTCCCAATCCTATGCTGTTTTCTCGAGCCCAGTCTTCCTACTTAGAGAGGAACCCTGGGCTTGTGATACAGAGCCTCCATCTCCAGCTCCTTTGCTTAGCAGACAGGCCAAGGATTGGGGAGCAGCTGAACCACCTGTATGCTCAAGCAAGGTAGCACGTGGTGAGTTTGCACTGTCGCTGCTTGTACTTTACCTGTTCTGTGAATATAAGTCACTTCATTCTCCGGAACTGACAAGCCCATGTTTTCAACATGCCCTACATTCACTTCCTTAATAGCTCTATAACATTTTCTAGGGGTTCTGCCCAAACTGCAGATTATGCTTTCCAGAGATGGGCAAGTAAATTACTTACTTCTATTTGACAATGTCCTTAAAGTGACCCTCATACCCTTTACAAATGGTGATGATGTCTATGTTTATTATATTTTTCAATTAACACAACGCACTTATCACAATGTGTACGCAGATGGACTTCACATGATCAATAAAGCGAAATGATAACAGCTTAATTGACCCAGGGCCCAATAAAGAGAACTAAAAAAGAAAATCCCAAACAGAGGAAACTAAACCTGCCTCCACTAGCAAATCCACCCCATAGGTAAAAGACCCTGTACAGTGTGCTCTTTGGGACAAAGACGAGGCCTCGTTATATGCTTATGCAGTGTCTGAACCAGTGGGGCCCAGATCTCAATTGGGCTTTCTGGGCACTGCCGCAACACAAATAATACCAATTCCAGAGTCAAAAGCCTTGCTCTGCCATCAAATGTGTAAGTCTACAGTGTGTCAGTTACAAGCATCATATGGGACACGAAGTGGACTCTCAACCAGAACCAAAATCGCACGGCTTCATGAACCAAAATCAACCACTTGAACTGTACCTGGAAGTAAATGGGAAGCCAGGATAGTCTACGGAGCACAGGTAGAATATACTGCATGTAAGAAACAGGACAACCTGTTGACTTTGGGAAACTGCCCCTAGTACATTTTACTGCACAGATCAGAAAAAGCCTAAGTTCAGTTAGCAAATCTGGAAAGTGTTGTTTAGTAAAGATTGTGCATTATTTTGGCCAGTTTAAAAGCCTAATTTAAATAGTTTATCTAAATGCAGTTTGTGACATTCAATCTTCTGTACACTATGGAAACTGGATGCCACTTTCCTCACTTGTGCATTACCCCAGGGACTGGAAATGGGGAGAGAAGAGACACAGTGAATGAGAAATGACTCTGACCTGTATCTGAACCGTGATCCCAGCCGAATGAAGCTTGATCGGCTTGAGCCTTTTTGGACGGGTCCCCTTAGGCGGAAGAAAGCATGATGTTCCACTGCACACTTCCACAAGTGTTTGCAGGCTTTGGGGTGATCCAGCCTAAACACAAAAGTGTGCTCCTGCTCCTTCCCCTTAAAGCACATAAAACACACCATGAATTCAAACAGCCTCGAGTGAGTCAGAGTTCCCCACAATTTAATGAATGCTCAATAAAATTTCTATTCATCTGTGGTGAAAAATCTCCCCCCCTTCATCTCTGCCTGAGAATAGATAGATGAAATACTCCAAATACAAGTGCAATTGCTAGAGAGAATATTCAGTATTTTTAACTCTAGGAACAACTGGATTTGGCCATTTCTTTTTCATGGAATAAATTTACGATTAAATATACTTGTTAGTGCCAGGACAGCTCTATGCTAGGAGCAATACATCAGGGCATCACCAACATCAGCTAAGATTTGCTTTTGACAAGTTAGCAAATAGCACTGTAACTAAACAATGAATTCACTGCATGAGGCATCTTAAAAGGGTCACTGTCCAACCTGGCCTGCCCAAAACGTATACACATTAGAGCAGGGGTCGGCAACCTTTCAGAAGTGGTGTGCCGAGTCTTCATTTATTCACTCTAATTTAAGATTTCGCGTGCCAGTAATACATTTTAATGTTTTTAGAAGGTTTCTTACCGTAAGTCTATAACATATAACTAAACTATCGTTGTATGTAAAGTAAATAAGATTTTTTAAATGTTTAAGAAGCTTCGTTTAAAAATTAAATTAAAATGCAGAGCACCCCCAGACCGTGGCCAGTGTGAGTGCCACTGAAAAAATCAACTCGTGTGCCCCCTTCTGCACGCTTGTCATAGGTTGCCTGCCCCTGCATTAGAGTATGTGGTTGTGGGGCAGCAACATTGAAACTGAGTATTAAAATGTACGTTGGCAACTTTGCACTCAAAAGAGATCCTACAATAAACTGATTTGTATGCAAGATGGATGAAAAATGTTACACAGGGATAAGAGACCCACAGCATGGCTGCACCTAGCCTAGGTCATGACTTGGGCTCATGGGGCTTGGGCTGCAAGGCTAAAAATCACTATATAGACATTTGGGCTCAGGTTGGAGCCCGAGCTCTAGGACCCTTCATCCTCACAGGTTCCCAGAGCTCAGGCCTAAGCCTGAACGTGTACACAGCAATTTTTAGCCTTGCAAGCCCGAGTCAGCTGACCCAGGCCTGCCGTGGGTTTTTTATCCTTGTGTGGACATACCCTAGGAGGCCAAGCTCAGAACAACTTGTGGACTGATAGGAATATCACAACATAAAGGTACTTCTCGCTGTGGCTGACTTCCTGGTTCTTGTTCCAAATCAGATCCACCTCCATGTGATACCAATCCTCACTTTTATAATCTGCTCAAGTCAGAGCAATTTCTCCTTCGGGGGGCATTTCTGGCATCTGTTTAAGGAATGAGTTCCAACTGTGTGGCATTTACACTGCCTACCTTTATTAGCTTTCTTACATAACACACCAAAGTACACCTGCTCTTTCCAAATTCTCTGGCCCATACTAGTTAAGCAAGGCATTGCCCTTTTAAAAGCTGAAAAGCAAATCAGACACACTGCTAAATTTCTTTTACATGTAAACTCACCGCCCCCAAGAAGTCACAACTAAAACCACTCCTATGCTGCCATGTTACTCCTGCAAACTTAAGTGTGAAATGAGTGCAGGAGTAACTAACTAGAGCCCGTGAATCTTAGTTACACAGCAGCTAAAAGAGCTAACAGCAAATTTTAACTACCTGCTCATCGTCTTCAACAACAACTAGTGTTAATTTGTTCTTCTTGAAGTCCAGTCTGGTTATCTTTGGCCTGTCAGATGAAGAAGAATAGAAATGTGTAAACACATCTTTGTTGGTCCATACAAAAGAGTCATATTCACTGTTCTGCTCTAGAACTCACCCATTTTAAAAACTGATATAAAACAGACTGAGATCCTACAATAAACGTCCCAGTGAGGTGTGTATTAGCCGGTGGTTTAAGACTTTGTCATTAAGAAGTTATGAATTGAGGAGATTTCAAAAACTATAGCAACTTTTAAAAAGATGAAGCTTCTATAGGGAGTCTTAAAATGGATTTTTAGCTGACATCAGTACAGTCTATTGTTTCCGGGCAGGGAGATGATAATTAAGGCAAACGGTGTTTTATACAATTAGATTGGATCCAGTCAAACAAACTTGCCTGACCACCCTCCTGCCTGTACCTAACCAGCAGGGGAATAAGCATGAGAAATAGGGACCAGGAACCAGGGAAAACAACTTTGGACCCTTAAGCCTTGCTTAAGCCTACACCCAAATCTGAAAGTGGGTTCCCCATCTTTCCGCCCGCTTTTCAACCATATGCAACTGTACAAGTCCTATGGAACTGCTCCAAATACCTCCAACAAACGTGTTACCCCAACAAAAGCCTGCAGAATGTAACTACAGGTGTTGGTAAGCATTTTCAACTCTTTACCACACTATATGGTTATGTGCTTTTATCTAGGCCTGAACCCATTTCTGTGGTACATGTGGGGCAGAAAGGGGTCATTTCCAAAAAAGGAAGAAACCACCTGGAGGATGTTTTGCACTCAAAGGATTGCAATACCCACACCTCCTCCTGAAAAAGAAAACATTTTGCTAAGATGCCAGCTTGACTGGTTGAACGCTTTCCCACATATCCAGTACTAAACACATATACGATGAATCCAATAAAGCAGCCTGATAACCTGGGAAGGCATACTTGATATTATTAGTGATGCTGGAGGGGTTTCATTGTGTATATATTTAGCACTGACATACGGGAGAGAGATGAAAACACCCCAAACCCACTCACATATTTGTCAAGGACACTAACCAAGGAAGATAACATTTTGGACATTAAAAAAAACCAACATAATTTTGAGCTATGGAGTATTTTGCAGATTACTAATATTGACTAATGGTCTCAGACATTGTGATAGTCAAGGATTCTTGGCTAGTGTAAAAGAGTTAGGTATTTTACAATGCACAGTTTTAAGTCTTTCAATTAGCCATCTCACCAGAAAAACAGACCAATCTTGGTGTCACCTTCAAAGACCAGAACTCCCGTCGGGGTCAGTCCAAGGCTGTAATCATTGCCGTCCCTCGCCTAAGTATCACAGACCAAAACAGGTTGTGTTGAGTTCCATGTGTAGGATCCCACGTATGTATAAATCATTCCAATGGGCAATGTATCCCTTCCTTCAGTGTTAAGGTTAAATACTATTTGTTATTTTATTACAACAACAAAACTCTACAAAGCCTCCTACATAGCTTATTCTACTCCACAACTCTTTAGAGATCAGGATAAAGAGGGAAGGAGAAGAAAGGGTTTCTTTATATGCTTATGGGCTAAAGAACCTCCTTGTGTTATTCTCTACCATTCTTCTTTTACAATCTATTTAGTCTCTCTATAGACAACTGTGAATTGATACCAGATTAAATCCCAGTCCAATTTTGATTTAATTTACTATGATTTTCACATAGGTTTCAGTTTGACTGAAATCTGCAGCACCTATTACATATTTAAAACACAATATAAACATAGATAGATTAAAATTACAGCCTCTAGAAGCACACACAAATTAGTTCGTGCCAAGTGATTGCACATAATCAGCCTAAGTGCTATACAGTTTAGAAAAGCACCATATTATTACCTTAATCTCATTTGTTTTCCTATACGGCACTTTTAGCTTTGCACAACACTTGGAACATTTGGTCTGCAAGAATAACCATTTCCAAAGAGGTCATCACCCTTACCTTGACTATGTGCATGTCCACCCCATACATTTCCAGCCACTTAGCTTTGTTCAAATAGTTAGTTTCAGCTTGGGCTGGCGATTGCCCCCTGAAATAAATTTGTTTAAAGTTAAGCAGAATCCTGTAAAATTACGAGCAATGAAAAGAAAAACTAGCATATGGAGGGAGAAAGAGGGGAAAACCTGATGTTTGTGGGTCCGCGAAAAGCAAACATTGCTGGCTCCCTCTCAAACTTTACATGAGCACCAAGGCCACCTTTGCATATTTTAATCTGAAACACTGATTGCTTTTTGAAACAAAGCATTAGACAAATTAATGATTTTACTGAAATTATGGAATTTTACCATTCATGGACAGGAGTAGAATTTCACCCTGCATTGAAGAAGCAGACATGTAAAAATATCGGTTTTCATGTTACATTCTCAATCAAGAACTGTTAGATTTGGTTTCTTATGTTCTATGATGGAATCACATTAAGATTACATCTGGGTGAAAGACCACATAGAAATGTCAGCATCATCCCCGTTGTATCATTTGCATATGCTCTACCCATGGAAGAGTCAGAAAATTGATTTGGCAAGCACGGATCTGGAGCTACAGTACCTGTATTCCTTCCACTTCTCGAAAATGGCCAGTTCCAGCTCTTCAGTTTGAGTGGGCATAAACCTGAACTCAGACACCAGGTCAGGAACATGTTCAGCAGGATCATAATCGCCAAGTTCAGCTACAAAGAAAGAACTCAGTGAAGTGACATTCCATTCAAGATAACTCCTAGCTCAAGGGCAATAACAAGAACTAGCATGAGCTGAAGTGTCTACCATGATTTGTTTACTTTGTTAAGTGTTTGAGACTCAAAACTTCTCCCGCTCCCTATCCCCTATATTTATTAAATAGTTACCAAGCAATATTTCAGTAAAAATTGTTGATTTACCAGAGAAAAAAAGTAAAACTTTCAAGAAAATGGACCAATTTTCAATCCTGTAAAAAGGAGTTTCAATTTTTCCCCCAAAACGTTTTTTCCATTTTTCAACCAGCTATGCCTACAGATCTCTCTGCAAAAAAATAACTTAGGGGTGCAAAGGCAAGAGTAGGGAAGAGAAACTATTTTTCCTCTTTCCATCAGTGTAAGCACACTAGTGTCACAATGGCTGCGCGACATCAGAGAACAGACTCCTTTTTCCACGGCTGCTAACACTTTTCCAAACATAGTTGCCTAAAGAAGAGTGATGATATCTGTAATTAGAAATCTAAATTAAAGTGGTCTCATTTTCAGAGGGGCTAAGCAGTCACTGCCTCCAATAACTTCAAGGGAGTAGCTGGTGCTTCACTCACCTCTGAGAATCAGGAACCTAATTTTGGGCCCCCAAGTTCTGGTCAAAAGTGAAAGCAAGAAACTGACCTGCTTGAAAAGTGCAAGTTTTTTGTGCAAAAAATAAAGGGAAAAACTTTTTGGAAAAAAAATGGAAAAGCCAATTAAATATCTAAAATTTCTGAAAGGTGCAAAAATTGAGTTAATTCAATATTTTGTTGTATTTACTATACACACATTTATTTCTTGGAGTTCTGAACACAATACCTTTACACAGTCTTTTCATATACTTTGAAAAAAAGACTTTGAACCAGAGGAAGTCTGTAGATCTACAGTAATTTACTCCCACTCTGCCACCTGCCTCTGTTGAAAGGAATGTTGTCAAAGCCTGCTTAGGTTCCAGCTGATTTAAATAAAATCTGCTCAGCTTTCCAACAGGCAGTAAGATTAAAGCACTGCTCGAGAACTCACTGTGGAATTAAGAACAGACTGAAAGTAGGAAGGAAATGCCAATATTTAAGAATAGGATATATGACCTATTAAGTTCACCCTGTGTTTCTAAACACTTGATCTACTGCACTATTAGATCAAAGGCATTTATCAATGCCAGTATCTCTCAGAATGGATGCATTCAAAAACTGTTTAATCTAAAGGGAAAAGCAACAGGTTTCTCTGCAATGCACTCCCTACCTTAACTACTGGTTCTGATTATCTATCTGTACTCGGGGTTCTCAAACTTCATTGCACTGCAACCCCCTTCTGACAACAAACATTACTACTCGACCCCAGGAGGGGAGACCAAAGCCTGCGCCCGCCCAAGCCCCACTGCCCTGGGCAGGGAGCCAAAGCCAAAGCCCAAGGGCTTCATCCCCAGGCAGGGGGCCTGCAACCTGAGCCCCGCTGCCCAGGGCTGAAGCCAAAGCCTGAGCCCTGAGTGGTGGGGCTCATGCTTTGGCCCTGGGCGGTGAGGCTCGGGCTTCAGCCAGTCTAATGCCAGCCCTGTTGACCCCATTAAAACAGGGTCGCAACCCACTTTGGGGTCCTGACCCACATTTTGAGAACCGCTGATCTACACTGTAGATTCTACAGCACTATTCATACTTGAGCTGAGCAGATGTTTTAGAAAATACCTAGGAGAATAAAAGATTTCAGTGATTGACTTAGTCTTGTTTATGAATCACAGCAAGAACAAGCATGGTGCCAAATAGGTTTTTATAAGGTATCTGGAGTATATAGAGCGGGACATTTTTCCAGAGTGGAGTTTGATATATTAAACACAGATCACATAACTGAAAAGAATTTCCCTGCACAATTCCCTTTGCACCAATAAAAACAAACAGAAACTATAGCCTTCCATTTCTGTGTGGATCCCATCCACCCTAGAACTGTCAACTCAAGTGCAAGTGGAAGGAAGCAGACAGCGGCCTGGTCCACATAGAAGTTGTACCAATGTAGCGAGGCTGGCGTGAGCTAAACCCACATGATCCAAGTATAAACCAACATGGAGTGTCCATACACAAAACTGCACTGGTTTAACTAGACTGGTGCAACATCACAGCGTTGGTTAAACCAATGCAATGTGTGTGTAAACAACCCCCCCTGTTTGGAACCATTGTAGTTTGGTGTGTGATTCCATCAGACCAAGGACGGAACCTCAGGAAGTGACTGCACTGAGACACCAGAGGGACAGCCCTGTTCCTGTACAAGGGCAGTTCAAGCAGAGTGCCCTGTGAACTGCTAAGCTTATGCTCTAATAAATTTGTTAGTCTCTAAAGTGCCACAAGTACTCCTGTTCTTTTTGCGGATACAGACTAACACGGCTGCTACTCTGAAGTCTGAAAGTGGACACTCTTACATGTCTGAGGAAAGAAAGTTTTAGTGGAAAATAAAACCTAACACGTCCAGTTCATATTGCATTCTGCAAAGTGCTTGGTGCCAATTACATTTTAGCCAAGGAAATGGTTTCTTCAGAAGCTCCTTGCATCCTTCCCTGATGTGGCAAAGCACTTTGTAATATATGCTGACAAATTAACAGGCAAGGAAAGTAAGATTTTGCCACTTTAGGATTAGCGAGCCCTGGGCAAGAGGCTTATCCTTGCACCACAGTGGCAGAGAGAGAAGGGAGCAAGACTACAAGGAAAAGTCCACACAGTCATTTCCCCCACCCCACTCACCTTGTAAGGTATAAGCTGCCAACTGGACTGCTGTGTCAAACGGGCATTCCAACCTGCCACAGGAAAAATGGCTCATTAGACAAACCTTTGAGTGACTGTGTTTGCAAAGAGGAGACAACACTCAAGCATTTGAGAGCGGAGGAGCTGCGGTTCCAGTGAATGTCGGATCTTTGGTAAATTGATGCTCGAGATAAGCACTATAATATCCAGGCTACTCTAATTTGACTCTTTGAGCCAGCACTCCAAGAATACGCATTTGCATACACACAAGGTATCAAGAGAAAAATATATTCTCAACAAACTGAATGCTGGGTTTCCTAGTTTTCCTAAGAAACTGTGTTGTTAAATCTCATGTTAAACACATTGTAATTGCCTGGGAGACTCAATGCAGCACACATACTATACTCCTGGGAGAACTGTGCGTCACTGCGCATGCGCAGAATTCATGTCCCCCTGCAGATTTCTTTGCTTCCCCGCAGAAAAATGACTTCTGATAGGAAAGCAAAGGGAAGCTGCAAGAGCGGTCATGCGCCCCCTCCCCGGCAGCAGAGGCAGGTTGGCTCGGGTGCCCGGTGAAGCTCGTAGAGATGTAAATAACCGCTGAAGGGGCCGGGGGGCTGGGCAGTTGTGCAAGCGAGAGAGAGAGAGAGAGAGAGACACACACACACACTGGCCCTCTTGCTCACTATTGCAGCACACTCCATGTGGAGTGGCAGGGCTTCAGGGTGTTTCTGAGGAGGTAGGCATGGGGCAGGCTCTATCCCCTCAGGCAGAGCAGAACGTAGTGGCATGCCTGCTTAGTGAATTGTTTCCATTGTCTTTGTGAATTACCCCAGGAGTATAAAAGAGGTGTAAACATTTTAAGGCTCCTTCACATTGCCAGAGGGGTGTAAAGGACAGTATGGCCTTATAAATGCACATGGTGCTTTCGTGATTAGAACTGGTCTAAATTTTTGCACTGAAAAAATTTCCTTTCAAAATGTGCTCCATGAACTGTTTGCTACTGACCTTTCTGGAGATTGTCAGTAGCCAACATAAATTGTGAGTTTGATTCCACAGCCCTCACTTGCTCTTCAGTTGCTTATGATGTAACACTGAGCATATGGCTGCATATATTTGTTGACTAATAACTACATATAAAGGGTCAAATCTAGTTACATTACTATTTGGCAAGGGGGGTTGGGGATTTCCTCCATTGCGCCCCACTCCCATTCTCCATTCATTGTACTGTAGTTTCAATTATTTCTGTACTTTATTTAAATCAGAGTGATTATACTGCATTATTTTAACAAATAAAATATGCAGAATTTTGAATTTTTTGGCACAGAATTCCCCCTGAAGTAATACTAATGGTACTTACTTTCCACTGAGAATATCCTGTTTTAGCTGAAGAACAAATAAATACCTATGAAGGTAAAAAAAAGGACAAAATCAAGGTGGACAGAAGGAGGTATAACCTGACATTTAAGAACTCAGTAAGGTGCAACTTAGATTTAAGATGCTGCACACTCATCTTTCAAGGTCTCTCAGTCTGGGCTTGTATAGACTGAGCCCAGTGCAAATGAAGAAAAACCCAAATGATGACGTATAAGAATTCAGATCAAGGACCTAAAGGAGCAAGAGAAAGATGCTGCAGGATTAGTCCTGCTCATTTCTCTCACTTGCCCCACCAGGACTCAGTAATGCAGCATTTGATGGTCAGCACCACCATTCATTCAAAAGCATGAATGTCTAAAATTTTTCTCATAAGTGCCTTTGCCTAGATCCCATCCTGAAAACCGGTCACAGGAGAGTGGAACTGGAAGAAAGTAAAGTGTCAGGTTATTACCTTGCTCTCCATAGCAAGGCCCTGCAGAAAATCTTGGCTTACAGACTGCTCTTCCTTTGAATTGGGAAGGAAGGGGGGACTAATGTACCTGGCAGTAAAAAACAGCACTACCCTTTTATTCTTCTTCTGGTGGGGATGCCCCAAGAAGAAGCTACATGAAAGAAATGTCACTTACCCTACAATAACTGTGGTTCTTCTAGATACTGTAGTCAGTGTGGATCTCACTGTAGGTGTGCATATGCCTCACGTGTGAAAGACTGGAGAGGTATTGTTAAAATAGCAGCATCTGTCTGGGCTGTGCATGCGCCCCTCTTAGGGTGAACTTGGGGCATGGTTTCAACCCCACCATGTCCCTATGAAAGGATGTGTAGGGTAGTTCAGCCATAAGAGGTTGGAGCTGACTGACTCAGAGCTGAAGTGATGTCATAAAAAAAGACCACTGTGATGTTAAGGTGGTGTAGTGAACACTCCAACAGTGGTTCAAAGGGAGGATCTGTGAATTGAGGTCTCATGTGGGAGTGAGGTCTCTAACCAGAGGGTAAGCATGAAGGAGGTCACTGAGGAATTCTGATACTGTCAGATTTGAGAAGATTGAGTATGACTGTACTGGACTGTGATACTCTGATATTCCTGCCAGGTGAACTTAGAGAGTGTTAAATGCTAATCCAACCTGTTTCTGGTGCAGCGTGTAGACAAGGATCATCAGTCTTGGGGCCTCCACTGGGGCGATCTGGTTTTGGGTTGCCCATATAGAAAAGTTTTCTATTTGGAGGAACAAGTCTTCCTAGTGGGAGGCTTTCTGCTTTGTCTGAGAATCTCCTGCGCCTGCAGGGAGCAGTCTGTCAGTAGTGCTCAACCAGTCAACATCCAAAACATCAGTGCAACGACTGCAGATCTGGGTGCAGAATCTCACTGTTGTGCTGAGATATTATGTGCAAGCAGGTCTGAAAGTGTATGGGGGGGAGGGGCACAAGGACATCTGCAGTATGTCAAACAGCCAAACTGTCTTGGCCAGCATGGGGCTATCGACATGATTATAGCCTTGTCCTGTCTGACCTGGACCACTGGGTCCCATTCCTGAGAGAGAGTGAGAGAGACCACAACGTGTGCACAAGAGGCCAGAGACTGTGGCTGGCATCTGTCCAGTCTCATGGGGGTTTAGAAGCACACAGATCCAATACATGGTTCCAACTACAGAAGCCTGGTGTGTGTCCACCAATGGGTCCACCAGGTCTGTGATAGCAAGGAAGGGTGTCACCCTGTCCCATGTTAAAAAGCCATATTTGGCCAGTAAGGACTGGCAGTTAGCCACCCACAGCTATGTGCAGCGAAGTACAACTTTCTCCCAAATAAGTTGAGCCTTTTGAGGTCCTTTGGGTAACTCTTAACTTCAACTTTTCTTGTACCGCAACTAAGGAGACTGGGTGAGGAGAGCCTAGAAACACTCAAACCCCACAGGAGGTACTTAATACCTCTTCATGACTCATTTCACAGTATCTGCCACAGCGACTTTTGCAGGGCCAAGCAGTCCCTCATTTATAGGGAAGGCAATACTGGCAGAACCGGAGGCAAACAAGGTATCAAAAAGCTTGCGGGTTTTCTCCGATATGACTGTCGTCTTGAACTCCAAAGTCTTGATCTCCAAAGTCTCTACAATCATCAAAAGGAACTTCTGGAATGCTTTTTTAGTCATCTGGTGCTGGCACTGCTGTGGAAAATACTGCTTCATCAGGTGACAAGTTTGACTAGTCCTTTGACAACAATACACGGTATTGGTACTGCTGTGTCCCTGGATACGGCTTTCTGGTACTCTGGCCAAGGATGTTGATGAGGAACATCCTCTGCCTCTTTTTCAAGAGGAGTGGAGATGAGCTTCTCAATGCCTGAGATGACAGGCCCTGGGTACCCCAATAGGACAATGGTGGTATGCCATAGAAGTGCGGCTGGCTTGTTGGATATTGGCCAATCCAGAGCTCTTCCTGATGAGCTGGTGGAAGCTGAGCCTGTAGGGTAACTATCTGTAGGCAGAACTATCTGCAGTGTTGACCACTAACCTCAGAGAAGAAGTCTCTCTACTGGAAGATGGAGGGTATGTATGCCCCAGTGATGGTGAACCACCGACCTCCTCCAGGGGCAGCATCGAAGAGTATGGTGCTCTCAATACTGGAGTCTGTATTGGTGCAAATCAGTGTCTTGGTACCGACAGTGGTCTTGCTTCTCCTCTTAGCTCATCCTCCTCAGTCTGTTGATGCTGATGGATGCATCACTGGAATCGGAGTCACTGCTAGAGGAATCTGCCAAATCATAGGGTGCTCCTTCTCAACCCTAGATGCCATGTAGGGCTTGAATTTATCTCCAGAGGCTTTATGGCACCTGCCCTTCTGGGAAAACACTGAGCTCTGTCTGGAGTCTGTGCCTCAGTGTTTGGAGTGGCACTTCTGTGTACAAGACTGACACCAGAGGTCATTCCTTGGTACTGTCTTCTCTGCACCGATCTTAGGCATTGTTCGTATGCTAGATGGGGCAGCAGGTGAAACTGGTTTGTCTGCTAGCAGAATTCTTAGAACTTGCCTCCTTCTGAGTCTGATGAGATCTTAATGAATTGTTCCAGAAGCGGGAACTTTAGCCTCACATCTTATGATTGCATGTTCTGGTGGAGAACGAGAAGCAGACCAAGCATCTGCTCAGTATATGAAATTCCCCCAAACAGAAGAGTCACCAGCTGCGCTTATCTTTCTGGGTAATTAGTTCATCGCAGGATGGACAGGGCTTAAAGCCCCCAGGTTTTGAGTTCACTATGCTAAGCTTGAGTTCACTGTTCAGCAAGCTCTGATTGGCAGAGTTCAGTTCAGACAGATGGAGATGGCTCATGGTGGCAGATACAGAAAATCAGAAGTAATTCTGAAGATTGTTTCAAAGATTTGTAGACATTTAGCCTGAGCTGAGAACTAGCCGGTCGGTGCTGCTCCCATGGGAAGAGGAAACTGAGGGAGCTTTGTAGTCACCCTGTCTTTTATCCCTTGGTATAGAAGTGCAAAGCAGCACAAGGTGCATGAGCTGCCCCAGATGCTGCTATTAAAAAAAGCTCTAGCCTCACATGCAAGAGGCAAACATGCATTTAAACTGAGATCCACACTGACACTTACTTGAGCTAACAGTGCACCATTGCCTTGCTTATGAGTAACAGAAGATCTGCAATGTTTACAATTAATGGGAATAGGAGAACACGAGTAAGAACTGACCACTCTTGCCAAGAGAGTTTCTCCACTAATAGGACTGACCCACTCTGCAGAAGTAGAATCGTCTTCTGCAAATAATCTCTGTTGTCCAAACCTGGTAAGTTTCGCTCTTTTTCTGAACTCAGCTGGGAAAATCAATGACCCTTCTGGTATATATTTATAAAGCAATCTTGTGGTGTCTAGATATATATGTAGGTTAGCCCCAGATGAAAAGGAGGACTTCCCAGGGATTTCAACAAGCTCTTTTCTGACTGAAACTCAGGTTTAGCCATGACTTAAATCCTGCATATGTACTACTATGGACTTGCATCTCAATATGATGGTGAAATAATCTTCTTCACTTTGCTTATGCTTTGTATAGATCCTGCAAATGATGGGGCCTGAGTTCACTTATACCAGAGAGAAATCCCCAATTACAAATGCATTTTAATGTTTTTCTGTCCAAAAAACATAGCTAGATATCACATAGCTTTAAATTAACCACAACTGATAAGAGACTGAAGACAGGACTGGGATAAAACATAAGCTGCCCACTATCTCACTGGCTCCGAACCTATGGCCATCCTATTAGCAGAGCTTATTAAATAAGGCAAACAAAACAAAACAAGAAACCCAACAAACCCTCATGTCAAATAATGTATTCAATGAATATTGTGGAAAAAGGACAATAGACACATTATGCAAAAAATCCCAACAGCAGCCAAACACCTCTAGTCATAGAACTGCAGGCTTGAAAGAGATCCCAAGGGGTCATCTAGTTTAGAGGTTCCCAAACTAAGGAGAGTGCTCCCTTGGATTATCAGGGGGTCGTGAAGACCTGACGGGCCGTGCTGATGGGTCAGGTCAGAGGGGGCTCTGTCAAGCAGGAGAAGTGAATGGAGCACTGTGTGGGCAGTTCTGGCTGTGAGGACCAGGCTCTCTTCCCCCACTGCTGCAGCAGCCCCCAATCAGCAGTTACCATTCTCCGCTGGTGAGGCCAGCAGAGACTCTGAAAGTAGGGAGTGGAAGGATGGACCTCAGAAGTACTGACCCACAGCACAGCCACACAGATCCTCCTCCTGATTCGTCCTTCAGAGTGGCCCAGGGCACAGATCCCAATCTGATTCCTCTACTGGACAAAGCCTGTACAGGGAAGTGGAGAGGGCCGAATTGAAGGGGGCTCTAGCCAGCAGGGGGGCCAATACTCCAGGGTTGCAGTCTTCCACTCCACTCTCCCCCAACCCTTCAGCGTGGCCCCATTCACTTCTCCCTCCATAGTTCCCTTTCTCCTGATAATATATCCCAGAATGACATTTGCATTTTTCACAACAGCGCCGCATTGTTGACTCATTAAGTAGGCAACCTCTGCTAACAGAAACAACATATGCCCTACAATTGTGGAGATCACACTCAATTTACCTTGTTAACTCTTCACGGAGATTGTTAGGCTCAGAGGAGTAAAATTTTACACGAAGATGCAGACAGTATGGTGGGCCAACTGCAAAGTAAATGAATTGAAGAAATTGATAACAACAGGTCTATTACCCGGGGAAGGTCCAAATTTGTTATAGAATAGAAGCATATACAGCAAAAGTCTGCCTATCAATGGTTCTGATCCAGCACAAGATGTTTGAGAAAAGAATTCCCTTGTGACATAATTAAAAAAAAAAAAATTCACACACTAACAGACACACTAAATAGTTTGTTTTACATATTACAAGTCAACTAGCAGTCTTAAACCATTAAATTGATTTGTCTTGCCAAGACCAGACAAATCTAGGTTAATCCCAATATTTAAGCACTCTATCCATCACTTAGCCATGGATTTTGGCTGTGCACTCAGCCAAATTCTTAGAAACTCTGCTGGCCTATGTAAAACATTTGCAGAGCTCTGGGGAGTACCTGCTGTTGACAGGTTATGCCACCATATTCCACAGAGTTTTAGACCCCTTTTGGTGGGGTTTAACAGTCCCTCTGTGGGAGCATCATCTTTCTAGAAGGCAGAGAGTTAATCCAGACAAAGACTGGATTAACGGTTCTTTGAAACTGCAGAGCTCTAGATGGATTTGTGTATTGAAACTAGGATCCTTTTCTCTAACATTCCTTCCAAGATTTACATTTTATTAAAGTAGCATGCAAGACTCTAAAGACTGTACAGTTGGTAGCGAAGAAGCTGTTGAACAAAGTCAGCCAAAACTGACATACTAAAATATCCAAAATTATCAGCGTGTGCTTCCCTGAATCTATCCAATAAGCTGTTACCAAACTTTATGCCATATGTGGTGATTTGATAGGCAGACCACACACAGATTAGGGCCTTCTATAACCCACCAAGCAGAGAGGGCTGTGAGACAGTTTTTCATTTAGTGAGGACAAGGCTCTACATCTGCTGAAGAAACTGCAAGGCTATGATGCTAAATAAATCATTTCATAGTTAATGATCCCCCAGCATTAAGGAAAGTATATTGAATTAAGTAACAGGATCCATGGAATATTTTTAAGTCACCAGAGTAGGCATGTGCCAAGATTTTGTCACCACATCATCCCTTTCAGAACACTGCCTGTTCCTGGCAGGATGACTTCTAGTGTAGCAAATACACTAGACTGCATGTCCCCACAATGTATATTGCTACTTGATTGGCCGAAAAAAGAAATTTAAAAGGACACTTACTTTTAACTTGTTTTTTAATGCTCTTTGTGTTGTCCAACCAATGCTGAAAGACACAGAATCCTTGAGTTGAAATTGTTTTATCATAAGGTAAGGAGAAATCTTTACAAAAAGAAACACAGATGTAAAACAAGTCACAAAAGTTAGCCATACATTAGGAAGGACTGTCTTAAAATGGCAAGCAGTCCCACTAAAACAAAGCCTAATCTGAATCCTTTATGGCTAACGCCCCAGTCTGCTTATCAAAGCATTTTATTCTAAATGACGGGGGTTAACCCATACAAAAAGTGTGTCACAAAGCAGACTCTTTAGGGGAATAAGTGAGCACAAAAGCACCACATCATAGTGCATTAGAAGATCATTTTCACTTGAAATAAACTCAAGGCACAGAATTAGTTTCAAGTGATTACAGCAGACAGCATCCATGCAGCAATACAACATGTAAAAGTCAGTCCTCAACAGAGCATTTATCTGTCTGGAGTATTGATACACAAACAATCCATATTAATGACACCACATTCTTCCAGGAGAACAAATCAATTCCTGCAGGAGCACAGACAGTGAGAGATAAATTCACATCACATTAAATGAGGATTTCAATGTCTGATACCTGCCTCAGTTTGTGTTCTACATTTTGGGGAAGGGAAAAATAATGAAGGAATTATTTTTCTCCCTCACAAACATTTCCTCTAGGCATACATGGTTAGACAAAGCCTTGGTGCTATTTATTAATGACTATACATGGGGCCTTTTCCTTAAGAGGAAATTCTGGTTTTATTGAAAAATACTTATAACAAATAACTTTTAAAAATGCTGAAAATGAGATAGTAAAGTCTTAGTGGTGGAAAAAAAATGGGAGTAGAAAATACCACATCATTTCAATAGTTAATTCTCAGAGGGAAAAATCATGACTTATCTTATGTTCGCACATTAGACACATAGGAGAAAAGGCTGCACATCCACACGTAAGAAAGAAACCTGGGCACAGGCATGCATGCAGCATGTCCAGAAGGAATTGTGCAACTCTACTTCCGGTACTGCAGAGGTTGTACCATGGGCCAATGACCGAGCTGGGCCCAATGCACAATGACAACACAGACCCATGTCAAAGGGGCATGATCTGTCCAAAACGTGTGACAGGGCAGGTAACAGATGTTGCATTATCTGAGAAGAGAACTACACTGGCTGAACAGCTGAAAAAGGTACCAGGCACACCATTTTGGCTGGAATGTAATGCTGAAAGAGGCATCTCAGTCAGCTGATCTCAGATGTCTCCTTGCTACCAATACAGTTGAGGATCATAGATCAGCAGTGCTCCTCTGGTAAAACTACGGGTCACGCTGCTCACACAGGGGCCTGGTGATTCAGATACTTCACAGAAGGTAAGATGGGGATGGGAGGAGAGGAAGGCCATTTTCAGACTGCAGGACTATGTACACATGTGTTTAATCTCCAATCTGTTTTCTTTCATCTCCTCCACATTCCAGTGGTAGGCAGTTAAGAGGCCGGAGACAGGCACTGATAGCACTTTACTTGACTCAGCTCCTAACACCAATGCCTCCAGGAGTTCAGCGTGAATGGTAAGGGGGGAGGGGACCATGGGAGAAGGGGAAACAGAACTGCTTTTACCATAGGAAACCTTGGAGGGACTTTAAAAAAAAAAAAAAAAAGAGAGAGAGAGAGAGAGAGAGAGAGAGAGAGAGAGAGAGAGAAGGCTACATTTATTCCAAGTGATTCAGATGGAATGCAAATGGGGCTGACATAAAGTTTACATTTTGATGAGAGAGTTTATTCTACATGCTCTAGTACCTTTATCCAAATCTAACAGTCACAAAGAAGAATGAATCACTAATAACCAATGAAAACTGCATACTGAACAAACAAAAAGCGCTAAAAGTTATTCTTAAAACAATTTGGAATTGATCACTTCAGAAAGGGAGACCAAATAAATAGGAACAGCAGCTTTTTAAACAAAGTGGTAAGAATAAATCTTGTTTGACAAGAAGTAATAGCTCTTCTCTTGCGATG
The DNA here is from genome assembly GCF_013100865.1 of Trachemys scripta elegans. NCBI lineage: Eukaryota > Metazoa > Chordata > Testudines > Emydidae > Trachemys > Trachemys scripta. The sequence continues at coordinate 6,925,419 of NC_048308.1, read as the reverse complement.
TGGAATGAATTGCTCTGTAATTTAGACAATGCTATGCAAGTCGCGTTCAGTATTAAGAACTACCATAGCTGAAGTACCTGCTAGAGTATAACAAAAACAGAATATTCCACAATGCATTAAACTTATGTAGCATTTGACTCCATAATGCTCTCTCTACATTAGAGTGAGGTTATAAATTTGCCACATTTTAAAGTTCAGCACTTCCTTCTTGTTACAGACTATGTTTTCTATGTTATTAAAGGATAAGCTAATTAGCCTAACAAGTCTCATGTCATCTTTATTTTCGACACCTCTAGGCTGGGTTATACTGTTTGACGTTGAATTGATCTAAAGCTAGAGTACTTGAATTCAACAGTAGCCTTCCCACTGACCACAATGAGCTTTGGCTCAATCCCGTATGCTCTAGAAACAGGCACAAACGCTCCTTTTTGCCAGCTTCTATCTTTGTAGCACAAAAAATATTCCTAATCACCAGACTAAAAATGAATACAGAGGTCAGGTGAGCAAGATATTCTTTCACTTCACACGGGATTGCAAAATTTTATTTGAAGAAAATAAGTCAGTGGTTGGATCTCAAATTGCAAAATCTTAGCAAGAGTGGTTAGTAATTTTCCTTGCCACCTCCCCTCCTAACTCTGATGCATTTATCTGTAGAGTAGACCAAGACCCAGGGCAACACACAGAGATAAAAAATAAGAGAAAAGGGATATTCTTAACATTTTATTTATACTTCATTTGTTAAAACGGACTTGTTAACAGTTTAGACTAGGTACTAATTTCCTTTTATTTGTAGTTAAGCAAATTCTCGTGTGTGTATATAACTGCTTATTACACACACCCACACACATTACTACATTACGTACCCTCCTCACCTCAGACAAAAAGGCAGGGGAGGGTTTTTTGTTTGTTTTTAAAGATATCCTTCCTGTAGGTACAACTGGTCAGTGAAGCAATTTTTAGTCTCGGCCTAGGACAAGAGAAATGGCTATCCGCCTCTGAAATGAAGAATTATTCTGTGGTTCAGGCATTAGACTAGGGGTTCTCACAAGAAAAATTTTGGTGGCCTCATAGTGCAGCCACCAGTTATTGTTGGTGGCCGCTCTGACAATTTTTCCTAAAATACTCAATTAACTTTAGGAAAAAACAAATAAATATGCAGAGATACATGTTCAAATCGTTGTAATTTATTTATGTAGGTTTTTTCGCAGACTCAGTAATGAAAACAATGTACAGTTTTCTTTGTTCTTTACTGGATCTAAACAGAATAGAAACAAATAATCTGTCTTCCATGTTCTTGTCTTTTTGTTGTTTCTTTTGCTTTTTTTTTTTTAGTAATTTTTTTTTTTTAAGACTTGCTAGCTAGTAAGTCTGTTTCTGTGAAAAGTGATATTTGTATTTTGTTAATATCACTTTTCACAGCAGCAGACTTGCTAGCTAGCTGGGAGGCAGTGAAAAGTGATATTAAACATACAAATATCACTTTTCACAAAAGACTTACTCAGCCTTGGCAAGCTGGGACTAGGCCCTGGATGGGGAGGTGGGTAGGGGGGCAGATGGGGGCCAGCGGTGATGAATCCAGGGACCGGAGCCCTGCAGATGCAGACTGGGGCCAGAGGACACAGTGGGGGCCAAGGGCAATATGGGGGAGGAGGGTGAGCTTGAGGCCATCAGTCACTGCTGCACAGCTAGGGGCCAGAGCTGGACCATGCGGCCCCATGGCTGGAGTCCGAAACCCTGTGGCTGGGGGTGGGGGGGGGGGCAGAGCCCCCTGCCTCATGCTGGAGCCCAGGGCCAGAGGAGGCAGCAGGTGGGGGGGAGGGTGAGCCTGGGGCTAGGGCCGGGGTCAGGGCTCAAAGCCCATGGCCAGGGGATGGAGCCTGCCGCCTACCACCCCAGGTCTGAAGCCCAAGCCCCACCACCTGCCTGCTCCTTCAGCGTTTGTGGCTCCAGAGAGGGACAGGCAAGGCCGGTGCAACCACTAGGCGAATTAGGCAGCTGCCTAGGGTGCCTAGTAGTTGAGGGCGCCTAAGAGCCCGCTCAGGCGAGGAGGTGGAGTGGAGGTGAGCTGGCGCGGGGAGGACCGCCCACAGTAACGGGGGGAGGGGAGGGAGGAGGAGAGGGGCGCACGGGGAACCGCTCCCCGCCCCAGCTCACCTCCACTCTGCCTCCTCCGCTGAGCACACAGCCCCTGCTCTAAGTCTCCTCCAATCGGCGCCACAAGCCTGGGAGGGGAGGAGAATTGGAGGGGAGGAGAATTAGAGCGGCGCCGGCATGCTCAGCAGAGGCGGCGGAGCGGAGGTGAGCTGGGGCGGGCTCCCCGGGCGGGGTTAGCTGTCGCAGGGGGGCTCCTCTGGTGGTGGTGGGGGGGGGGTGCAGTTAGCTGCGGTGGACAGTCACTACGCAAGAGGATAAATGGACACAAGTCAGATATCAGGAATGGCAATATACAAAAACCTGTAGGAGAACATTTCAACCTCCCTGGCCACACAATAGCAGATGTAAAGGTAGCCATCTTACAGCAAAAAAACTTCAGGACCAGACTCCAAAGAGAAACTGCTGAGCTCCAGTTCATTTGCAAATTTGACACCATCAGATCAGGATTAAACAAAGACTGTGAATGGCTATCCAACTACAGAAGCAGTTTCTCCTCCCTTGGTGTTCACACATCAACGGCTAGCAGAGCACCTCACCCTTCCTGATTGAATTAACCTCATTATCTCCATACTGATTTATACCTGCCTCTGGAGATTTCCATTACTTGCATCTGAAGAAGTGAGGTTCTGACCCATGAAAGCTTATGCTCCCAATACTTCTGTTAGTCTTAAAGGTGCCACAGGACCCTCTGTTGCTTTTTACAGATTCAGACTAACACGGCTACCCCTCTGATACTTGACTCTGTCACAGACTTCCTGCAGGACTTTGGACAAGTCACTTGATCTCTCTGAACTTCAGTTCCCCACCAGTAGAACGGGGATAGTATTATCACTAATTTACTTGTTCCATTTTGAATGAAAAGCTGACATCATAATAGGCAGACAGTTCTTCAGAAATATTAAACTGTTTGCTTCTTGCCATTTGGCTCTAGTCTTTTCAAAATGAGAAGCTTACTACAGTATTTAAAAACCTTACAATAAACAAGGGTCTAAAATGAAACATGTTAAACAGTGCGTGTAAATGCGCACGACAGTTATAAAAAGGAAACAAACCAAACTGAATTGCCTGCAGGTAGCATGTTACACTGTCTCGATGAATACTCACCAGGAATCACCCGGACCGGAAATACTAACCTGCCCAGGAAACCTAACCCATCAGCTATTTTTGGGGTAGGAAAGATACTTCCTCACAACCCCATCACCTGAGGAGGAGTCAGTGTTCCCAAATTTTGGGATGGTGGGTAGGAAAAATAGTCACACAGCTTGGCTTAATAAGTGGAGTTGAATAAACTCTGAGCTCTAATAAAAGCTACTGGCACATGGAAACTCTTCATAGGGAAGAAGACAGCATGGAAATCAGTTAGACTATCTCTATGCCCTAATGCACAAAATATGCTATTTTGGTGAAAAGAACACAGAAGTGTGATGGAACAGTTTATGAGCAAATTGAAGTGCAACAATCTCAAGGGGCTAGATTTGTATTGCAGGTGTAGCAATACAGCACACAAAGACGTACAGGGCTTGTAAATTCTTAAAAGCAGTTTCAATAGTCTCTCATATCAGGATAGTAACCATCTAAATGTTCCATGGCATATGGATAAATAGAAGCAACAGGTGCAGATAAGGAAAGGGAAGTAAGCAACAGGTGCAGATAAGGAAAGGGAAGTAAGAGAACATTTTCTTTAAAGTGCAAAATAGTGAAGGGGATCTCAGTATTTTTGCTGGAGTGTATTTTATCTAATAAAATTGCCAGAGGGCCTACATCTTTCTTTGGGAGTGCATGTATGTACCCACCCTCCTCTTTAACTACTTTTCCACCAAGGTGACCTCAGGTGCTGAAAATTATTTCTCATCACTAGCCCTCCAGCAATCTTCCAAACGAGTGTTTTTGCTGACAAGTCACCAGCAGGCAGGTAGATAGATCCTGCTCCAACCATCTCTGCTGGCATCTCCAGGGTGGAAGGAGAACCCATGACTTTTCTCCCACAGTGCAAGATGTCCTCTGTAATCCACGAGATCAAGCGCCATATTCACTGCTGGAGTAAATGGATGCCACTTAGAGAACTTGAGTGGAATTGCGCCTACTCATGTCATCTGTGAAATTGGCCTTAAGTATCAAATGTTCAAGGTCAGATTATTTTCCTAAAGGAAACCCTCTCTGTAATACAAGTTAAATGTGAAGACAGATCCATGGAGCCTGCTTATGTAGGATACCACCAAGATATGCAGGGATTTGGGGACAGCTCATCCAGAATCTAGAGAGGCCAGCCAGCCGGTTTGGTTGCCTTGTCTGCCAGGGGAGGAAACAAGGAGAACTTCATGTTTTAGCAGCAAGTCAACTAACATGCTATTTTAAGGTAAATAGTTCATGTCTGCCCCTAAATATTTCAACTTTTGACAAATATTTCAGAAGTCAGTGGACTAGTGTCAGTACCTTTATCTTGCAGACTGAACTAGAGCAGTTCACCTATTTAGCTCACCAGCAGCTGCCTTTCCTACCCTGCTGACTTTGGTGTGTTACTTTTGAAATAAATCTGAAGTGATTTTGAAATGCCTGGACAACCTAACAACCTGGTCAGCTGTACCAAAGAGACAGGTGATGGACACCCAAGCAATTCGAAAATCTAGATACAGAGCCCCTTATCTTAGAAGGGCACTTTTCCCTCCTGTTACAGGAAGAGTTAGTCCTGGGTCAGGTTAAAGTGTTACATTACTGAGATCCGAATCTATTCCCTACCTAGCTCCTCATGAAACATCATAGCTATTTATTTTAAAAACACTTAAGTGTCAGTATAAAGTGTCACTTTTCCCTCCAGAGGAGGAGAAAAATGAAACCAAAATGGAGAAAGCAAGGCTAGCTAAGTAGCCAGTCCAAAAGTTGCATTGCCTGGTTCTCACTAGGGGCCTGATCTTCAGAACAGTGGAGCACCCACAACTCCAACTGCCGTCAGCAAGAATTGTGGGTGCTCAGCACTTCTGACAAATACTTTAATAGTCCCTTTCTGTGGTTTCAAAAGCAAAAGCTTGTTTAAAAAAAAAAAACAAAAAAAAACCCTTACTTTTTTCTTTAAAGTCACACTTGTGTGAATCTTTGCTCAAATCTCTCAAAAGATTTAAATAGCAAAGCACCTGACTGCTGCAGTCACCTCTCCCCTTACCTCTAACTAAGGCAAGAGGTGTTCTCAGTGCTGATTAGTTGCAGGATTGGGCATTAATATGGCATTAAAGAAGCCAGCTGTCTGCCTTCCTGCCCTTAACCTGACAGTGGATGTTGACAGGATGCTCATTGCAGATAAAAATGCCCGTGGCACCATGCACTGGCAGAGAAGGCCTCTCCCTGCATCACTGCCTATAGAAGAAAGACCAGGCAAACCCAATCCTAGCTAGTTCCACTCTGCAATCATTAGTAACTAACATTTACTGGACAAAAGTGCTGTGGTATCAAAGTCCTTCTGCAACAACTGTCCTGACTTTAAAACCAGAAAGGAGAGACAGGAATGGGTCAGAAAAGCGAAGGACAAGAATATGTAAGGGACTGTGGTGGCCAACATGGGGTTGATTAAACTTTGGTATGCTCTACAGTTTTTGCATCCAAGATAATTTAAACCACAAACATTTGCTTTTTGGTAGTCTGTTGGTCTGTCACGTTAAGGTTTAAACTTAATGACGGTCACTAGAAAAAACAAGCCTTTTTGTTACTCACTGCCACTTGTGCGGAATCCATGAACCTCAGTCCAAAGTAGTCATTTTCAACGAGGTCCAGATGATACATGATCTGTTCAAACAGATGTTGGCCTTTGGCTTTTTTCTGAAATTGCAAAATGAATTAGCATGTAACAGGTAGATTTGTTATTGCAGTTGCCTTTTCAAGGCTACGAATACACAAACTGAGTATGCCAAAAAAATGTTTCTAAACACAAAGTTGGCAACAGCCTCATCTATAAAGTATGAACAGAAAACATTTGAAAATCAAACGTTAAAAATTTGGCATATTGTGTCAACTGATCAGCTTCAAACAAGTCAAATTTACATATACATAAAAATGCTACACACTTTTTCTATTCAATTCCTTTAATAACACTATTCTCCAGGAAGCACTTTATCAAAACTTTTATTGTCTACTGCTTGATCTTGACAGGTATTTCTAACTTAGTCTCCTGTAAGAGAAAATATTTAGATACAACATCAAGATAATAAAAATCCATTATGAAAATCCATGGGTAAGAGTTAAGATTGTTATGTTGTGATGAAAGATATATTATTATCATCAAGTAGAAAAAAATGTATTTATGTTTATTAGTCAGGCAGTGTAAATTTTTAAGGTCCTTAACTATTTATTTCCTTGCTTGTAAGTGGTTGGGTTTTGTAAACAACTGATGTGATTGTCAATACACTGTTGTCACTCAGAAACTTTAACAGGTGTATACACTTATGAGTTGAGTAAAACCCAAAAACTTTTGTACCATACTATATGCCAACTCGCTAGTAGCTCACTACCAGGTTGAGAGAGTCTGTATCACAGAATTCTTGGCTATGTTTGTTGGGAAAAGTATTCAAATGAGTTGAACACAGATATAAAAGCCATTGAGTCCAGTCTAATGATTTCTGCTACAAAATTTGCTTTGTTTATAAAGTAATAGAGAGCTAACTATAATTTTTATTCTCAGAAGTTCCTCCATCTCTACTTCAACCACTAAATCCCATACTAAAAAGAGCAAGCAAACTTACCACCACCCTATATAGTACTCTGATCTTTAAATACTTTGCATTTAAATAAAATGTAACCTGGGTTAAACCTCTTTTTCAATATGATTCAAACTTACATTTTATACTGAAAGCTCTAAATCAAATGACAAAAGCCTAGACCAGTGGTCCCCAAACTTTTCAGGGTCACGCCCCCCCTCCCCCTGTCCATGCCCTTCCCTGGGGCCAGAAGTGGGGGTCCATGGACAGGGGTAAGGAGCCAGAGGCTGGGGCCACAGCTGGGGGCGGGCCCAGGAGCCAGGGTGGCAGTAGAGCTAGGGGTGAAGCGGGGCTGGGTGGCGCTCCCTCCCCGCCGCCCCCCCAAATGTTGCTCAGGCCCCTTTAGGGGGGCATGCCTCTCAGCTGGGGACCTCTGGCCTAGATACTGATTTCAGGCTGTCATGCCCTTCTGTCACTCTCTTGTTACTAAGTATCAGGAGGACTTGGAACAACAAGTGATCTCACATATACGCACAGCAATAATCAAGTGTAAGAGGAGGCCCTGGGGACAGTGCATCAGTCCCTTTGGTTAGTTTCAGTTAATAGATTCATTATTACCAAAAAATGTATTAAACATTGACCAAAAAAAACTCTCCAAACAACTTTGTTACAACTCTTGAACCAACAGGAGCTCATCTGTTTATTTAAAATAATAATTTCTTCCACTTTTAAAGACATTTGAGCCAAAGTCCTCTTTCTTCCAAAACACATTGAGCTATTAATATTTTATCTTAACAAGTGGATGTTTCCTGCAGCATAAACAATAGACAGGCTGATCAAAGTGAAATAAATTCAGGTTTTGGGAAAGGTGAAGTTACAAAAGGCATCAGCTCACACTAGGGGCCTGGTGCTGGTCTAAAGCCAAGGGAAAGCCTCCACAACAACTACATTTTAGATTTTACTTTTATTAAAATATATCTATATATAAACAGCTATTCAAGCTACGTTTCAAGCTTTATAATGCGAATAGCTGAACAAACAGGTAATGAGAGTCCTTTACCTCCATCTAGGATGTCAGTTTGACTCTGGCTCAGGTTGTAAAAGCTTTTATTGTCCAAAAGCCACTCAGTGACACCTGAAACTCATGGATGTTTATTTCCCAGTGGAAGGATGTCCACATCACAAGTGGCACCTATCTTGGCAGTCTAAGCAGAGGGACAAAGGACCAAATGGACTCAGAGACTGAACTCCGCGGGAGGCAGTCCCTCAAGAATGGGATTTAAGGCATTGGTGGGAAAGCCTGCATTACTGTCTGTACTGTGCTTCTGACTTAGCTACAGGCCCTGTCAATCCAGCATCCCTCACGCACAGTTTTATGTACACAACTTATACCAAACAATAAATGTAAAATACCCATTTGGTGTAAGTTAAACAAATTTTAAAGTTTTAGTTGAAAACTCCACGGCTGGGAGCCACACATACATTCCCAAAGGTTTGTTAAACCAGTCTCAGACTGTCTATGTTTAAGTAACGGAAGCCAATGGATGAACAATACTCTACAATAAGTTACTTTTTATGGGGTCACATAAACTTACTTGTGTTCATTAAAACTGCCATTCCCAGCAGGCTCCAAAGAAATAGCAAAGATACAGTTCTATTGCATTTCCATTCAAGAGACTATAAAGTAACAACTCAGTTGAGAAACACTCAATTTTATTTAAGTGGCATTTTGATCTCACTCTTATCTTGTGTGTTTTGGCAGACCTGGGGTTACCTCAAAGGACAAGCAGTTAAGCACTTCCAAGTTGCTTAATGATTTCCAATAAAGTATTAACTACCTCACCCACAAACAGACCTAAATTTGTGACTGGTTCTCCCTTCAGGGGTCAAATTAACCTCCTCATGTATATTTAATTGCTTGAAATCCCAACGCTTAATTCATGTAGATTATTACCTCCTGCCTAGTTTAATAGAGAGAGAGAAAAAAAAACCCCTAACAGCAGGAAAGTCAGCAAGTGGGCTGGGTTGTTTAAATAGGTCTTTAAATAGTGCAGTGCAGCTAAGGGCTTGTCTACATTTGAAATTTACCAAAATAGCTATGTCAGAATAATGCCTTGTGTGGACACACTTGTTCCAGAATAAGAGTGCCTTTTACTCATTTAGGTTAATCCACACAGGGGCTTATGCTAACATAATTATTCCAGAATAATTATTTTGGAACAGCTATTTTGGGTAAGTTTCCAAGCATAGACAAGCCCTGGGCCTAAATCAACTGTCAGCTTCCTGCTGAAGAGTGAGACACCATTCTTTAGGAGGAAACAATCAGGGAATACGACGTACTAGATCCCCAAACGCTTCTACTGGGGGATATTTATGACTTTCTATATCAGACACACATGAAGTGTCCTCATAAGTGGGAAATAATCCTCCCCCCCCCCAAATTAACAATGGGGAGGAGCCCTTTTAGTATGGCTCTCTCCTCTCCTCCATGGAGGATGCAGTACTGCAAACTCCCATGCATCACCCCTTACTAGTCCAGTCCCATGGTTTGCTTCATCAAAGGTCAACAATTGTACTAACGTGCAGTTGTTTGGTGATACAGAGACTGGAGTTAAACAACCAATCGTCAATGGTAAGGAAACCAAGGTTCATATCTAGGTCACCAGTGGTGAAGGGTACCCTTATGGACCATCAGCCATGTTCACGTGTGTGTCAGATTTGTACTTGCAGTATAAGCCAGCACCTGCTCAGTTTCAGAAAACGGGAGTGCTTCACAACCCGCATCCTTCCAAAAAAAAAGTTCCCAGTAATTGGGTCAGATCATCAGTTGGTGTAAGACAGCTTTAATGGAGCTATACTAACTTACATCACCTGAGGATATGACCCTTACACTGTACGGATAAGTGCATTTTCACAGGCTGGGCAGCTCGCACTTTTACTATTCTACACTGCCGCCCCCCATCTCTCCCCTGTGAATAACCCAAAATAAAGATTTATTTTTTTTTAAACCCACAACCATTTTACTACCCAAGGAAGTTATCTAGAGGTAATTTCTTTCCTGCACTCCCACCCCTTTTGGAGAGAAAGGATTCTCTATGCCTGAAAAACACAAGATCTCCACCGCATCTCCATTAAGTCTACTAAACTCACTCTTCCCCAAACCAGCTCCCTGTTGCAGTCACAATACTTCTAGGAAAAATGAACTGTAGAAGATAACTGACCTCTGATACTCTGACAGGAAAGAAAAAAACCGTCCCTTCTGCATTTACCAAACACTCCGCCCTAACCTGCCTATCTCATCCACCTGCTATATCTTGTCCTTTAGATTGTAAACTCTTTGGGGCAGGGATTATCATATATTTCTACCACACTTGTCCTCTAGGCAAGGGGTTCTCAACCTCTTTCTGAGCCCCCCCCGACATGCTATAAAAACTCCACAGCCCAGCTGTGCCACAACAACTCTTTTTCTGCATATCCAGTAGATTAAAAGCCAGCGCTGGCATTAAGGAATAGCAAGCAGGACAATTGCCTGGGGACCCACACCACAGGGGGCCCACAAAGCTAAGTTGTTCACTCTTCGGCTTCAGCCGATGGAAGAATTCTATTTTTTATCCCATTTGTGGCTCTTTCAGGAGTTTGTTTCGATAGAAGCATACAATAGTCACATCATGTTTGCAGTAATGAAAACCTTTATTCAATTCAACTGGAAAGTTGTGTCACTGACAATGTTCACTGTTATCCTTTTATGTCATATGATTTAGGACTGCCTATTCAGTTTCAGTGCTCCACCGGTAAAGACGTACTTTGAGAATTAGGGACCACATCCTTGTAATAAGAGAGCCAAATTTTCAGGACTGCCACTTGTGGTCATGAAATGTGTTTTTGCAAATGCATATTCATTTGCTCAAAATACCCTTTTTGTAGGCTGAAAGCATGTGATGAAAATTTAAAATCTGACAATATTTATAGAAACATTCAAACAGGAAAGGAAGGAGACCGATGAAAATGTTACTCACCTTGCAGTAACTGAGGTTCTTAGAGATGCGTATCCCTATGGGTGCTCCACTCCAGGTGACGGTGCATCCCAGTGCCACTGATCGGAGATCTTCGGTAGCAGTGCCTGGTCGGGACGCACGCGCTCAGCTCCTGTCTCGCGGTGTCATTAGGGTCTGCCTGAGCGCACGCGTCCCGCACCCCCCTCAGTTCCTTCTCTACCGTAGAGTTGTCTGATTAGTACTCCAAAATAGAGGGGAGAAGGGTGAGTAGTGGAGTACCCACAGGGACACACATCTCTAAGAACCTCAGTTACTGCAAGGTGAGTAACTTTCTCTTCTTCAAGTGCTGTCCCTGTGGGTGCTCTACTCCAGGTGAACGTGAAGCAGTACCCACTATGCTTGGTGGGATTTTGGAGTTGCATGAGGGACAATGGTAGACTGTACCATATGAACTACTATGGTGTCTGCCATGGTATCCCGTGTGATAGCATAACATTTGGCAAATGTGCGGTCAGAGTCCAAGTGGCCGCCTTGCATATGTCTGTAATAGGCACGTTGTGGAGGAAGGCAGTGGATGTTGACATTGCTCTAGTAGAATGAGTCCTAACATTCTCTGGTGGTTGAACATTCTGGGTCTGATAGCAGGATCTGATACGGTCTGAGATCCACTTGGAGAGTCTTTGCTTAGAGATAGCCTCACCCTTTGATCTCTCGGTAGCAGAAACCAATAGCCTAGGGGATTTACGAAATGGTTTAATTCTGTCAATTTACGTGCCAGATATGCTAAACATTCGTATGCCCCTCATGCTTTGGCTACCATTCCAGAGGACATGCCTCCACGCTGATGATGGGTTTTGCTCGATAACGATCCAAAGCAGCGTGTACCTACACATGTCCATTTTCATCATCATCTGAGCCAGCAGAAGGTTGATTTTCTTTTTTGGTGGTTCAGGTTCCGTAGTTTCTGCATTGGAGTGTTGCTCTTTTAAGACTTCTGAAAGCATGCTCCACACCTCGTCCCTCTCAGATTTTGGAAAGCACTTCAGATTTTTAACCCTTAGGTTGAGTGCTGTAGCTATCTTTAGAAATCTCACATTGGTACCTTCTTTGCGTTTTGTGAAATCTGCAGTAAAAGTGTTCTTAAAACGAAGAACATGTGTTAAGTCATCATCCAAGACTGCAATAACATGAAATATATGGCAGAATGCAGGTAAAACAGAGCAGGAGACATACAATTGACCCCCAAGGAGTTGAGTCACAAATATATTTAACGCATTATTTTTTTAAGAAGTGTCATCAGCATGGAAGCATGTTCTCTGGAATGGTGGACAAAGCATGAAGGGGCATAAGAATGTTTAGCATATCTGTCACGTAAATACCTTGCAATCCCAGCTACAAAAGTGCCATGCGAACGTCTGTTCTCACTTTCAGGTGATGTAAATAAGAAGCGGGCAGCATTATCTCCCATAAATGTAAGTAAACTTGTTTCTCTTAGCGATTGGCTGAACAAGAAGTAGGACTGAGTGGACTTCTAGGTTCTAAAGTTTTATGTTGTTTTGTTTTTGAGTGCAGTTACGTAACCAAAAAAAAAAATCCACATTTGTAAGTCTCTTTCAGGATAGAGAGATTGCATTATGGTACTTGTATGAGGTGAACTGAAAAATGCTATTTCTTTTGTTCATCATTTTTATAGTGCAAATATTTGTAATCAAAATAATATAAAGTGAGCACTGTACACTTTGTATTGTGTTGTAACTGAAATCAATATATTTGAAAATGTAGAAAAACTTCCAAAAATATTTAATACATTTCAACTGGTATTTTATTGTTTAACAGTGCAATTAAAACCATGATTAATTGTGATTAATTTTTTGAGTTAACCACGCGAGTTAACTGCAATTAATCGACAGCCCTAATTTTAACATATTATTGAACAGTTAATTATGAGAGAAAATCCATTTGCTTTAAGACAGGACATGCGGAGCAACCATTCTGAGCATTCACTTTAGCCTCAGAACAACAGCTCTTGTGATCTAGCCATATGTTAAGAGGGCCGCAGTGAGCCACAGCTTCTCAACACTGGGTTGGTCAAACTCAAACAAGCCATCACTGACATAGCTATAAACTAAAGAGAGGTGAGTGGCAGCAGTCACCATTGTCAGTCTTGTTGGCAAACAAGCATTCACAAATTATCTTCAGCTCTTTAGGCTGCCCTGTATTTTTAAACAGACACATTACACACAATCAAATATATTATTTAAGGTTCTTTATGCAAGCTTATCAGAGAAGTCAGCATTCAGATTTTTAAGGATGTGAACTTTCAATAGTCTGGTAGATGCCAACAGTGATCTGTCTCCATATATATCAAGTAGAAAGCTGCTGAATGAAAAGGTTGCAGAATTTCAGAAACCATCTTCATTTCCCTGCACATCACTCCCATTAACTGAGTTACACCAAGGGGTTTAACTTCTCCCTCAATGTGCATGCACAGGACTGAAAAGGGAATATGAATCACCCCAAATGCTGCTAAGCATCTCTCCTTCTAAGCTAGACATACTCTCAATATGCCACCACACAGTAGCACAGTGAAAAACATTCAAGATTTACAGCACTATGATACCTCTATGAACATGTTAACTGACAGCACTGACTAACCACTATATTATCCTTTCAGCACCTATTTATAATCAGAGGCTAATAGATCTGGGTTGGTTGCTATGACAATCAGGCATATCTTTATCCAGCTCATAGAAAATAAAGAACTCAATCTGATTGATGCAGGTCAATAGTGTTTAAAAAGCAGCTGTCTCTCTCTCATACCGGTAAGTCCACACTGACATCAGTTCCATCCAGCAACGATACTCGACAAGTGATGATGGATTTTGCATCTCCAGCTGCAGGGATGTGGGTTGCAGCTCTTTGGGCCTCTCTTAGCCGCTCCTTCTCCACATGCTTGCGCATAGACCGACGCCCCAGAGTCCGTCGAAAGAAACGTAACATCTTTGCTATGGAGCCCCAAGACACAGAAAGGACAGATGTTAACGTTTCAAGAAAGTGAAAGAATCTAAGACAGCACTTAATAAAGCCTGCGATTTTCCAGGGGGCCTAAGAGAATTAGGGACTCAAATTCAATTGAATTGTTTACGGATCTGAGTGCTTAACTCCTTTCAGCTCTTTAGAAAATCCCAACTATAAGCCATAGTGAAACACTGAATGGGAGTCAAGGATTGGTTCACAGCACCATATTAAGACAATTCAGGTGCTTAAAGTAAAGTATTTTAGGAAAATCCAATGACTCCTTATTCAGATCTCAGATGGTTAACAGTGAGCTTATACCCATGCCAGTCAAACTTCTCCATGTCCCTAAATTAGTTAGTTACGCTTTCTCCCAGGCTACTTTCCTGATTGATACGCTCCCCTTTGCATATGGAACAAGTTACAAACAATTCTTCATAATACTCTTGGGATTTTGCACAAAATCCAATTTATAAACAAATCAGACGATTTTTACACATTTACTCCCTTTCAGTCACAGAAATACTGATTTAGGTGGATGAGTGTCTGTGCCTTTTGAGCTGGCAAACCTACCCAGGCTGCAAGTTCCTGTCTAAACTACAAATACAATCCCATCAGGGACTTTGGTCACAACAGTCCCCTAAGTTAGTTCCAAGCTTGGGCCACCATCCTGCAGGTGGAAGCCTGTACCTTAGCACAGGCCCGCTGACTTCAATTATGTTCTATGCAGGGATTCAATTGTTTAGAACCAGGGAACCTAAAAGCTGATCCAGTTTGTAGTATGATCTGGACCTTAAACACACAAAAGGCGTAAGCTGGTTATTAAACACAGGTAATAGCCAGCCTACATTACAAAGTGAAAACATGTTTATAACCAGTTCATGTGATGCCTCCTCTGAGGCCAGGTTCCATAGAGTCACAGGATATCAGGGTTGGAAGGGACCTCAGGAGGTCATCTAATCCAACCCCCTGCTCAAAGCAGGGCCAATCCCCAGACAGATTTTTACCCCAGTTCCCTAAATGGCCCCAAGGATTGATCTCACAACCCTGGGTTTAGCAGGCCAATGCTCAAACCACATAGCATTTGTAAGCACACGAGGCCCAGAACTCTGCTATTGGGAGGGTTGGTCACCCTGAGTGAGTGATTTAAACTGTGCTATGACAAGCACCTGGGAATTTGCACCTTGCATGAATCACACTCGAGACAAAACAAGCTGGTTCCCTGTAAGTTTCAACCTTAATCACAACCCAAAAGGAAAAAAACACCAAATGTATCTTTTGTCTTCTGTCTGGACTTGCCTGCCACATGCTATCACGTTGCAAATCAGAAATTCCTATAAGGTTAACTAAGACCAACAGAAAGACGTAAAAAAAAAAAAATTACAAATATGACTTAAGCCCACAATAATATCCACTCCCATTCATAACATAATCCAATCACCTCTGCTGCCATTCATAACGTCTGTTTTACTGAAACCAGTAGACTAGAAGGATGAGGCCTATGTCTCATATTTAATTAAAATGAAAAATATATGGTTTAAAGGGACAGAGTCAGAAAACCTAACTAACTGAACATCAATTCATTTCTGTCTCCTGCCCCAGCCCTGTCTCCGATTTGTCTTCACCCCCCCACCCCCAAAAAACAGTATCAGAATTTACAAAGATACCCACTGCAGTTCAGTATTTAAACAGGACTGTGGGAAGCCACATGCTTCTGCTATCACTGTTCACAGACACATCCGACAGGTTGCTTGCAAGGAGTTGCTGAGCAGCTCAGGCTTCCCCTGGCCCTCCCCCACAATGCTCATGCTTGGCAAATCCACCCAGACAAGAGCAACTGAAGAGGAAGATACACACAAAAAACAAAACAGTGTACAAAACTATTTTGCCTCACAAGTTGGACTGTCCCAGTGATCGCTAGCTTTAACCGATTCCTGTGTACAGCAGCTGCCTACAAAAGAGAGCTCTGTTGCTTAGAAAACAAATACATATCGCTTCTTACCCTATCTGATGCCCATTGAAACACCTTTAAATAACACTTGAAGCGCTTAAAACTAGAAAATGAATAATCACTAAGTAACACATGCAATCAAACTACAAAAAGCATATGTGGCCTGCCTGGATTTTCAGAGGAGAAAGCTGATGCACTTATACCTCTTATACAGCAGACAGTCACAGACTTCTTTCTAGGTCCACCCAAGAGTTTCAATACACACACAAAAACCCAGGGCAGCGGGTTCTGCGCCTGGGTCAACTGACCCTGGCTTCTGCTGCGGGGTGAGAAATAGCAAGGTAGGCATTCGGGCTTGAGCTGGGTCCGGGGCACCAGCCTGAACCCAAACATCTGCACGGCTGTTTCTAGCCCCCCGCATGAGCCAGGAGCTCTGAGACCCAGTGGCACCAGGAGGTTTTTGGGGGCTGTGTAGACACCTCGTGTCACACCTCGCTGGAGATGGGATTGCTCGCTCCCCCCCTCGGCTGTGCAATGAAAGAGAGTCCCAGAGGGGGGCGAGGGAAGAGGTCTTGGCTGCACTGGAGCTCAGCGGTTCTCCCCTGTACACCGAGACTCTCCCAGCGCCTCCAGGGCGGTCACGCGGGTAGGGCCGGGCTGAGCGGCCCTGACCCAGCCAGCCGAGCCGGGGGCAGCCCCGCTCCCCTTGTTCCCAGGACGGGCCGAGCCGAGAACATCGGTCTCGCTCCCTCCCGGCCCGTTGGGGGGGGGTCCCTCGCGCAGCAGCCAGAGGCAAATCCCCGGCCAGGGCACAACGCGCGGGGGGGGGGGTGCCCACGAGGCTGGAGTCCCGGTGCAACGGGGTGGGGGGGCGGCTCGGGGGGGGTCTCACCCTCACACTACACCACGCGGGGGTTGCCCTGACAGCCGCCCCCCCCCGCCTGCCGGGGCCCATGGGGACCCCCGGGGAGAACCGGCCCCGGGGCAGGGGCCTCCCGGCAGCGCCCCGCCTCTCTCACCTGCTGCCCCGCGCGGGAGCGGAGCCGGCCCCGGCTGCTGCAGTGCGAGCCGGCCCCGGCGGCGGCGGCTCAGGCTCGGAGGGCGGAGACTGGGGCGGTTTCGGGGGCGGGCACAGAACCGGCCGGCGGGCCAAAAATGGCCGCTCGGCCCCGGGAAAACCCTCCCCCGCCTCCCCTTAAAGGTACTATGCCGCCCGCCCGAGGGCGTCAGCTCCCCTTAAAGGGGCAGTGCCACGCGCCCCAGAACCCACAGAGAGCCGCCTCCCCTTAAAGGGGCAGTGCCAACCCCCCCCCCCCGAGAACAGCTCCCCTTAAAGGGGCAGTGCCACGCACCACAGGGCCCCTTACAGGTCAGGGCTGTTGATAGGAGCGCGGGTATAGGTAACAGGACCTGTTACCTATACCCACGCTCCTATGGACAGCACTGACCTTTAAGCGGCCCTGTGGTGCGTGGCACTGCCCCTTTAAGGGGAG